>NC_072373.2:139272500-139372500 GCF_028885625.2 Pongo pygmaeus | reverse complement strand
TTGTGGGCAAGTAAAAAAATAATAAAAAGAAACTACCCACTTCACCCACCCTCTTTACCTTCTCTCATCAAAGTGAGCGATGAGCTCCTCATTATTTTTACCTTGCTCACAACATCACTGGGTCTCTTCCAAATGAAATAGATTTAATGATAATACTAGAAGGTAAACGGAGATGGAATAATATTTACTGTATAATCATTTGGGCTCTGTTAAGCTCAGCACTTCCCCTTATCCCAAGAATCTCACTAATTACTTCCAATCTGAAAATGACCAGGCAGAAGTATTTTGCTGGAAGGTTACTTGCACCTAATGTTAAAAGGCATATATGTGTTTTTGTTTTAGAAGCTCATTTTCATCCAATTCCCCCTCTCTTCCAATTTTAAGTAGCTAATGTTTTGTTTGGCTGCTGTTTTATTTGCTGTCAAAAAGAATTTGATGCAAAAACCATTTAAGCATGTATACAACCCATGGAGGGATTCATTTGACCTCATTATACTGCAATAAAGAAGAAATCCAGTTTGTTAAATATCACCGAACCGCATGCATTTCACATCAGATCATAAGAGCAATGCTTCAAAAGATTATTCCAGAAAGTGCTTAGAAAGATGGAATGGGTTAACTTTGCTTGCCAGAAGGTGTTCTGACAAACACAGGAAAAGAGAGATATGTGCAGCCCCCTTTAAGAGCAGAGCAACTGAAGAAAAAAGAGATTTATGCTTTTAATTAATGGCAATTAAACCATGCCTGTTGGCTTGGCCTATGGCAATTGTTCCCTGCAAAAAGGAGGCCGAGCTGGTGACAAGCATTTGAATCCGCTAAGTTCTGTCAAGGGAGCTGACTCTGCAGGCATCAAAACCAAACTAAATCAATAAAAGAATTAAACTTTTATAAATTGCATTTTGACAAGTATCAGATACCGTTAAGCTTTGATATTATGAATTCCTTGGAGGTGATGCAAACAAGAAGGGCCGCAGTTAGAGATCCAAACAATCAAAGAGGCTTGTTAACATGCACTGTCAAATGCATCAGTGCTATTAATTACTACAAATTAATGTGACTCTCTCTTCCTCTGGTGATTGGAATAATAATCAGCCAGATTCGTGGAATGAGCACAGAGAACATATGCAAACCTGCCAAAAAGAATAAGTTTTAAAAACAGTAGACATTTACAATCTTTGCGTTCAAAGACTGGATGGTTTTCTGTTGCCAGTTGTGACCTCACTTTACCCCATCTTCCTGATTCCTGGGATCCTCTTCATGTGCTTTTTCCTGTGTGATGACAGAAGGAGGCATCATCCTCTTGCCAATGATTATTGGAGCATAGAATAAAATCTTTATTGTGCTTCACTGAGGTGTGGGGGAAAAATAGCCCTATCCAAAGTGATGCTTTTCTAGGAAATGAACCCAAATGCGAGAAGTCCCATAATTTGGCCTCTTCTTAGCATGAAAACTTTGCTTTGCAGTAGGCTTGATAATTAAAATTACATGATGCTTTCTCTCTGGCAGTGCAGTAGGCAGGACTCATGAGGAAAATAGGAACCCTAATTATTCCTAATAGGAATTCTGGGTACCCAGAATGATTCAAACAGAAGAATTTCCCCCAGCATTTTATGATATTCTACATCTACAAATGACCATTGCTGGGATTCATCTGTTCCCCTTCAGATCCACATTTTAAAATAGAATGTGAATTTCATCTTAACAGCTAGAAGAATTGTGACTCTAGATCCCTCCCCTATTCGGTGAAATGCCACAACAGACTAGAGCTAAAGAAATACTTGTGTCATCATTAAATGTAATCATTTATGTTTTCAAAAAATGTTTTAAAGCAAACATATTACAATTAATTAGTAATAACATACATCCTTGTGCTTTCCAACACATAACAATTTTTCTGTTTATTTTACTAATTTGGACATATTAATACCCTCCTTCCTAAAGCCTCTTTCTGTTTTTACTTTTTACTTTGTGAACCAATCACATATGGTTTCTCACATCTGAGGGGTTTCCACACATTTGTACTGCATTTTCTTATTAATTGAAGAATGGAGTTTAGCCACAAAATATGGGGATTTATAATTTGGGGGTTCTTTTGTATAGCAGGCACTAAACATTCCAAAATATGAACAAGTTTTCTTTTAATCAAAGGAGGTACAGGGCAGAGGTGGGAGTGGCAGGGAGTGAGCTTCTAATTCTCTTGCAATTAGAAGTAGAATTTCTATTTGAAATAACATTCTATCTCTTCCTGTTGTCTTGGGATGATCTATGCTCTAGAAAATCATCAATTCACTAATTGTGTTAGTAGGCTACTATGGCTACTCTGTATTAGTTGGATGGGCTGTCTTAATTGGAGAGACACAGAAATTATAATAACATACCTCCTAACTTATAGTAGGAATGGTGCCAGGTGTATACGGTGTTTGGACTAATTATTTGATTTTTACTATTGACTATATCTAAGCGTGTGTTTTTAACACGGAGAGGAATTATCTTGACACCATCTGGTAGCAGTTTTTGTTGTTGTTGTTGTTGTTTGTTCTTTTATGTCTGACAAAATTTAAAACTCGGTTTGAAGCTTGGCCAATGATAAATATGCTCAGGATTCTATGTGACCTTGGTCAACCTCTGACCTTATACATATCAGGGCATTTGTCTCAAACTGTGGTTACAGTATTTTATTGATGTGCCTAATCTGTTACCCAGGAACCACAGTTCTTATGATAGATAGGATATTTGCTTGGATAGTGACAAGCAAGTTTGGGATGATTTTTTCCCCTTTTTCATTGTCAAGAAATGGATCCTGTCTCTAAGTCTGGATTTAAGTTTACGTTTTCCATTTCAAGGGCTTCTCAAAATCTGTTCAGAAAGAACATTAAAGGGGGAGAAAAGGGGAAACAAATGCTTATAAAGGCTCCCTAGAAGAGTCTGATAGATAAACATCTGGCTCTAAAGATGTGCTTATTTCTTTCCCTATGTGCTCTCTCTGCAAATGCAGAGGGAATTTATTGTTGGAAATTTGTGTAATCATTTTTATCTGATTATTTGGCAAGATGCTACATGAGCTTGAGCTTCTCTCTATTTTAGAAATCCTGGTTTTATTATAAGTATGCTTCAGTTCCTCCAATGTCTTTGTGGATTTGAAGGGGCTACTCAAGGTTTGTCACTTATTTTTAACAATATAATTTTCTAAGAGTGGAACATTCTTGCTAAGCCTGATATGTGATATGTAAGCACATATTGACCATTTGCTATTACTTTAATACTTCCTGGCAGCAGCAGTACATCAGGCAGAGTTCAAACAACATGTTTATTTGGAGTTCAGTATCCAAACAAATCAAATTTGTCAGCTTTCTATCTTTTAAAACTGTTTTTTATTTTTATTGAAATTCAAGTTAAAAAATGCCTTGTATCATGATAGCATGCCTTGATTCTAAGTGGGGGGAAAAAGTAACTAAAATGCCCATTAATACAATAATGTAATGTCTTAATAAAATAATGTGATTATCTTTTTCTGGAGAGTTAATTTACAACACATTTGCATTTACTTCATTTTTTTTCAATATTATTTTGAAGGCCACTCATTTGTAAACATGCACATGTTTGGTTATGAATATGTGTATGTGTTTTCATTGTGCAAGGAGAAAGTTCTTTCACCCCTCATTTCCAGTTTGGCTTCCTCCACCTTTTCTCCTTTTTAAGCTTATAAATATTTTTCATTTTGGACTGGGAGCTCAATTCACAAATTATATTATCAATCAGATAACAAACAATTTTGTGAATCCTCATAAATTTTATACAAACTAGGATTTAAGAACTATTTTTCAAAATCATTTCTTGTAAAAAAGGAGGGAGGATTGCTGGTGATGAGAAGGGTATTCAAAATTTTATACTCAGGTAGAAATATAGATATATCTTCAAAGACATATTTATTCACATACATGTATACCAGTATAATCTATGACCGTTGATTTCTCAGGAAATGTCTTCATTTGAAAGGTGAGTTAACTTTTTTTACTTTGCTCATGAAGAAAATGGCAGATGAATGATCAGCTGTTTGTTATTCCTCACAATGTGAAGTGATAGATGAACAGGCACTTTAATTTAGCCCCTTTGTGTTTGCACACAGTTTAAGATACTTCTGTTTTTTATTATAGTGTTTCAGATATGGCGTAGCTCTGTATAGTTAGTTCAACTTATAATGAGACAAATTGCAAATATAGATGTTGATATTTTTCTCTATTTATGACACTGAAAATTGTCCCAAGAGGAGAGTTGCAGGACAGACTTTGGACATTTCATAGGTGGATTAGTAACTAATGAAATACACACACACACACACACACACACACACACACACACACACACACACACACACACAGGCACTGATTTCAACCAAGTTATAGTTGCTAAAATTGACTATAGTTCTCCCCCATATGACAATTCTGTGACTTGGGAGAAAAGAAATGACAATTTTACTTCACTTCACCACCCTTTCAGTAGTTTCTTAGACAAGGGGGCATAGAACTGGATACTACTGCTGAACTTGATTTATATTTTTACGGTCATTATTTTTATGTGGAAAAAATAATAGCAAATGTTAACCCATTTCTAGAAACCAAAGAAAGAATACTTCAATAGATATATCAAAGGTTAAATATAATCTTGAGTTATAGAGCACTTTTTTTCCAGCTAGCTACGCAAAAGACTTTTATAATCTGACCTTTCTATAACCCAAATTGTAAGATTTGGGACCTGAATATATTAACTGTCAATACTACCGGTTGAAGATATGGCCATCTCTTTCCTTGTTGGCTCTGGGAGGTGGCCCTCTTCTCACTTACCTACTTGCTCTGGTTTGATATTTAATAAATTCTATCGTACTAGTTAACCCAAATACAAACGTTTAGTGAATCCATTCAGTTACACAAAGTACAACTCAATAACCATCATCAAACTCTTGCTTCATTTAGTCATACAGTTAAACTTTAGTGAACATCCCATTCTTTATTCAGAAATGGCAATAGGGAGTATAGCTCAGTGTTTGAACATTTCATTGCTGAGATGGCAACAATTCTGGCATGATGTATGTGGTGCTTCTTGAGCAAACAGAAAAAAATTAATTTGGTAATGATGCATACACAAGTTGATTTGGAGAGAGCTGCATTGACCTCCTGAGGTCTTGGGTAAGTCGTTAATTTAATGGAATTCTGTTTTCACATTAGAAAAAAAAATGATTATGGCTGGGCACGGTGGCTCACGCCTGTAATCGCAGCACTTTGGGAGGCGGAGGCGGGCAGATCACGAGGTCAGGAGATCGAGACCATCTTGGCCAACATGGTGAAACCCCGTCTCTACTAAAATGCAAAAAATTACCTGGGAATGGTGGTGCATGCCTGTAGTCCCAGCTACTCGGGAGGCTGAGGCAGGAGAATCGCTTGATCCAAGGAGGCGGAGGTTGCAGTGAGCTGTGATAGCGCCATTGCACTCCAGCCTGGCAACAGAACAAGACTCTGTCTCAAAAAAAAAAAAGATTATATGTTACATATTATTCATTCCACAAATGTGCCAGACACATTTCCAATCCCAATCCCAGAACACAATCTCAATCACTTAGGGATTGTATCCCTAAGGATACAATCATGAACAAAATAGGTAAGCCCTGCATTGCCAGACTTTATAGGCTAAAGAAAAAGAATACAATAAATATGTTACAAGGGAGTTGATATGTAGAATGAGTGCAATATTACACATGGCCATGGGAGCACAGGCGAGGGACATCTAACCAAGCCCAGAGATGGCATGAAGTGTTAGGGAGTGCTTCCTGGAGAAAAGTATCCCTAAGGGAAGGGCCTAAAGGATAAGTAGATATTGGCTAGAGAAAGGGAGATGGAGAAAGGAGGAGAGGAAAACATGTTCCAGGCAGCAGGAAAGGCAGGATGTGGAATAGATACACTAAAATTTATGGCAAAATCAAAAAAGGAAAGTCGTTTATTTTGCCTGGACCAGAGTTTAAGGGAAGACTTTATATATAAGATAAAAAGAACTTTCTAATATTAGAGTATAATTCTTTAAAATACTTTGTACTACTAGTCTTGATTGTGTAAATATCATTTCTAGCAGTGACAGCCTTGAATATATTCATGTGACCATATTTACTAGAAATATCTGATTGATTCAGTAGCTTTAAAGGTTGATCTGTATCATTATATAGAAAAAAAATCAAGGAGACTTGACATACATTTTGTTTCTGCTGATCTCTCCCATGTGAGAGATATAAAGCCCTCCACATATATTAACTCGTTCAATCCTTAGAACAATATGTGAGGCAAATTAGCCAGGCTTGGTGGCATGCCCCTGTAGTCCGAGCTACTCAGGAGGCTGAGGCAGGAAGATGTCTTTATCCCAGGGTTTTGAGGTTGCAGTGAGCTATGGTTACACCACTGCCCTTCAGTCTGGGTGAAAGCACAAGACCCTGCCATATCTCAAAAGTAAAAATAAAAAAATAAATTGTGAGGTAGGAATCTAAGGGTCAGATCTAAGAATTATATCGTTTCAATGACTGAGTAACATAAAAAAGATAGTTGACACATTTGGAGAAGGTGGGCCTAGATCTGGCATTCACCCTGTAGTCAACTTTTAAGAAAAATAATAGGAATTAGAGATTTTTGTTTTTCTAGTAGTAAGCAGAAATGAAACCAATAATTTGGCTATCTGTTCTATTTTGCTCACTTCATAGATTCAGCATATTGGCCGGGTGCAGTGGCTCACGCTTGTAATCCCAGCACTTTGGGAGGCCAAGGCGGGTGCATCACCCGAGGTCAGGAGTTTGAGACCAGCCTGGCCAACATGGCAAAACCACGTCTCTACTAAGAAAACAAAAATTAGCTGGGCATAGTGGCGCACGTCTGTAGTCCCAGCTACTCGGGAGGCTGAGGCAGGAGAATCACTTGAAACCGGGAGGCGGAGGTTGCAGTGAGCCAAGACTGTGCCACTGCACTCCAGCCTGGGTGACAGAGAGAGACTTTGTCTCAAAAAACAAAAAACAAAACAAACAACAAAAAAGCATAGATTCGGCATATCTTAATGTTAAAATCTTTTATCCAGTCCTTAAAAAAGGGATCTCTTGCCTTTTGCTTGAACGCTGAATTCTAAGGAAGGGAAGCTTCCTTCTATTGGGATGAAATCTGGCATTCCATAACTTGCTCCACTGGTCTTAGTTCTTTCCTTCATCAGCACAGACATTCTCAGTTCTTCTACAGCTTCTCATAGGAGATAGTTTCCAGGTTCCTCACAGTACAGTGAGTGGATAAAGCTCAGGTTCTGGTATCAGGGCCCATATGTGACCTCAGCAACTCACTATATGACCTTTGGCAACTCAAGCTTTCTAATCCTCAACATGCTCAAAGGTAAAATACAGTGAGGAATAAAAATGTAACAACCCATGTAACATGCTTAGCACAGAACACAGTGTTTTTTTAATTATATTTTATTATGATTATTAATCCCGACCACTTCTGAACACACTCTAGTTTGTCAAAGTGCCTCTTAAAATTCAGCCTCCAAATTCACACAAAATATTTCAGATGTAAGCCATATGTTTAGTAATTAATGAATTTGATTAATGTTCCCCTAAGGCTTGGCAGAAGAGAACAGCTTTTCAATACGATAAACAAACCATATGCATAAATAGCATGATTAGATTCAGATATGTAAATAGTGACATGATTTTCTAACTTCGACCAAGTTATTTTAAGGATTTGGTTCCTAAGGTGATCTAAGACTATGTGGCTTGACTAATACTTACCAAGCCACAAGCGTTCTTTCACCAAATGTAAGCAAAAGACGTGCTCACGCCACCAAGGCCCTCACTCCAGCAACAAAATTGAGTACTGGGACACAGAAGGGAGAACACTGGTAGGCGGGAGTCTGTAATCTCATTATCAATAGCTGGTATATTGTAACTATAGTGGCCTACTGTTTTAATATTGCAGCACACTGGGCTGTTTTTCAAATACATTCTCTTTAGCCTGGAATTACCTATTGGAAAAATTCATAGGTCCTGCTATTGTTATGATGCTGTGTTATGGACTAAAACCTTTTCCTTTACTCAGGTAGGAGCCAAAACAAACAAACAAAAATCAATAGCCCCCTCCGTTTCCTACTTTCCTTCTTCCATTAACTCTAGAAAGGGAAATAGATGCCTTCTTATGTCTTCATAGAGTCTCATGCACGTACATGGATGCATGAAAGGAGAGATTACCCAGCTGGATGACTAGATGGATACAGAATGATAGAGGCGTAGACAGAGGAAAGAATAGAAGGATAGATAGGTGGATAGATGATTGATTGATTGATGATTCATAGGCAGAGGATGCTATCATAGAAAGCATCTCAGGCTGAGTATCAGGACATTTGAATTCCAATCTCGAGTCTGCTATTAAGTTGCTTGTGATTTTACTTAGTCCCTTAACCTCCCTTGGCTGTTGCAGTAAAACAGAGGTGTTGTCAACCAGCAAGTTGGGCAAATTTGTAGGTCTCGAACTCTAAAGAGGTAGCTCTGCAGATTCCTTATCTTTGCCCTGCTTGCCACAATTCTTCCCTGTCTGCAGTTAGCCAGGATTCTCAGTGGAAGGTGTGCTGTTACTACTCACATCTCCCAACCACCCTCTCAGAGATGTCCATGTTTCCTATTGAAATTACAATTTATTGGAAATTATTTATACATAAATAATCTCCTTAATAGGTAAATGAGAAGTGGTTTAGGTTATCTGGAACCAAATGGCATCTAGGTTCCTTCCACGCTAAATTCTGTTTTACCACACATAAAGATAGCCTCCTAAATTTTGCTACTCATATTTCCTATGAACATAATCCTTTATGTAAAAACTAATTTTTCTAAAATCTGAGGAGCAGAACTGGTTTTATAGCTAAATGTTTTTCTTTGGCCCAGCCCAGTTGAAGGTGCTCAAATCTTAGGCAAAATGACAACGTGAAAATTTACCTATAGTTTCAGCTATATCTTTTTGTGCCATATCTTTGCACGGTGTCAAGAGCCCTTGTTACTTTTAACTTCCAACTCCCTATAAAACAAGGAAGTTCACATCATAAAACCCTACCTCATTATGGTGGGAAGGGGCTTCGGGATTTTGCTGGAGTGTCTGTTGTCAACTCCGTTTCACCATCACCTGCTTCTAGTCAGGAATTACATTTCCCAGCATCTCCTTCTCCATGAGGTCCCTGGTCAGAGTCAGCATCTCTTCCAATAACAGACATTCATTTGAGGCTTGAAAGGTTGAAGAGGAGGGGCCATAATTCTCAGGATTTTGGTTCCCCCAACTTTTCCAATAGTTGGTATGCCTCTAATTCTCTGCATTAAAATCCTTCATACTTGAAATATGTAGAGTGGCTTCTATTTTCCTGATTGATTCCACACTGTGTAGTCATCACCTGATTCAACTACACAGGGTATGTGGGTCCGCTTTGTGACACATCTGATGAGCGTGCATTCAACCTGTTCTTAAACACTTAAAGAAATGGAGAAACTGCCAACTTCCAAAACAGTCCATTACAACATAGGACTGCACAGATTTTTAGTAAGCGGTATCATAATGTAGAGTAGAATGACCATGGGTGTTTTTTAATTAGAAAAGCCTGGTTTATATCATGTTTGCCTCTTATGAATGTTGGGAAAGTTGCTTATCAGCTTCAGTTTTCGTTCTGTAAAGTGAGGGCAGTAATTGTACCTACCTTTCAGGGTTGTTACAAGGATTAAATGAGATGAAGTTCATAAGCCATCTTTTCCTTATACTAACTACAAATCGGCCTCCATGTAACTTTCAACATTTGGGCCTAATTCTGTCCTCTGGAACATGAAGATAGGGCCGCAACTGGCCCACAGAGCACCTTTGCAAGAACAAGAGAAAGGTGCACCCTTTGAGCTGACTCTGCCTGGGATCAATGTATATGGCTTGATGAGCAGAATAAGAGTTGCATTCCAGTGCCTACTTACCCCTCGAGTGAGCACCTTTGACCACAGTTAGAATAACCATCCACTGTGTCACTGCAAGCAGTTTCAATATAATCTGCCAGGAAAATCCTTCGTATATTTAAGACTTCTCTCAACTCCGCAACTCCCCTTTTCTCCCATCTCCAAACCAAACATTACCAGCTGGACATGAGGAACACCTCATGGTGAAATAGTACACTCTTCGTTAAGGAGTGATTCCAGAGGATGAGGAACTGGAAGACTAATTATACCAGCTAAAAGTCATTCACATTAAGGTGTCACCTTAATTGTGCACTTGCATTTTTAAATGTTACTGTGAAGGTTTATGCTCTTGTTAAAGATTGTTGGACATCAGTGAGAATGTGGGGAGGGACGTGTATGTGCCTCCTGCTGGGAAAGGGGAAGGTATGTGAAATCCTAACTTGGGCTGCCCAGCTGCACCCAAGGGCCTCTCTGGTGTCATCTCTAGGTCGACACACCAGGGGAGAGTAGGGCCCAAGGTTGATTCTACTTCCCCTCCAGGCAGAGGACCCGCTCCTAATATTTGTGGGGACCAAGGCAAGAGAACAAATGGAGGCCTGTAGATCATATATCTAAATATTTAGAAGTTATAAAGGTAAAAAACTGTTAAATAAATTGTTGTCTCTTACCTTGACAAATATTCATAAAGACAAAATTGAGAAAATGTGTGTAAAGCTATGTTTTTTATGTTACTGGCAGTCAGCAAAATATCAAAGATGACTGAATTAATTATTATTGTGCATGTGTAGGTGCTCTGTTGATGAGCTGGTGACAATTGGATGCGTAATAAAGCCATACATAATTCATTAGCTATTATATATATTACATAAAATTAATTTGTCTTGCCTTCATTTAAAAAACAATAACAAATTATATTGGTATAACCAAGATTTTCATGTGTGTTCTATTGACATTAATGAAAATTACCAATATTTTTAAAGTCATTATAGTTCATACATATATTTAGTTCATTTCAACTTGGAGAAACTTCACTCTGCTAAGGCAGGGTCAACTGGAATTCTCAATAAAATTCTTAAACCAATACTGAAGTTAGGAAGTGAACTTTGTATATGAATTCAACAATTATTCAAAAACTGTAATGCAGGCACATGTAACAAAGTAGCATTATTGCAGAACATATAAACTATTTTAATATCAAATGCATTACTATTATTTTAACATAACTATGTTAAAGGAATATCTAGATATTAATACATAAAGTATTTCTTACATTTTTAATTTCAAATTGTCCAGTGTTGGGTCATTATAAAGGAATAAAAATTAGGGAAAAAGTTAGCATTGATTCACTTATTCAAATTTCTCTTCAATTAGGACTATACTCTGAGCTTGGGCAACATAGTGAGAGCCTGTCTCTAAAAAAAAATAAAAATAAAAATAAGCCATTAGTTGGGCATGGTGACTCACTACCTATTGTCCCAGCTACTCAGGAGACTGAGATGAGAGGATCACTTGAGCCTGGGAGTTTGACGTTACAGTGCACTATGGTGGCACCACTGCCTCTAGCCTGAGTGTCAGAGCAAGGCCCTGTCTCAAAAAAAAAAAAAAAAGCAGAAGATTGTACCTTCTGTACTCTGATCTACAATGGCCAGAAACATGGTTCCTATTGAAATTATAAATTATTGGTAATTATTTATACATGAATAATCTCCTTAATAGGTAAACATTTTCATTTTCTTGCTCAAATGTCCTTACATTTTATTGGAACAATACTTTTGTTGCATATTTCGCAATAAATTTTGACTTAGAAAAAAACACTTTGCTAAAATTTTTTAAAATACTTTTTTGCCCTGTTAAAAATGAAATAGCCAAATTTAGATCTATTTGAATTTTTTTGTTAATTTTTTGGTAATATTATTAGTAACACGAAACAGTTCACTTCAAATAACTGTGGATAGCATCAATTAAAAATTAATTTTTCAGGCAGGGTGTGATGGCTCACGCCTATAATCCCAGCACTTTGGGAGGCCAAGGTGGGCGGATAACCTGAGGTCAGACATTTGAGACCAGCCTGACCAATATGGTGAAACCCCACCTCTACTAAAATTACAAAAATTAGCCGGGCGTGGTGACATGTGCCTGTAGACCCAGCTACTCAGGAGGCTGAGACAGAAGAATCACTTGAACCCTGGAGGTAGACATTGCAGTGAGCCAAGATTGTGCCACTGCACTCCAGCCTGGGTGACAGAGCGAGACTCTGTCTCTAAAAAAAAAAAATTTAATTTTTCTCCAAAGATCTGACTTATGTTTTATTTGAAATTCTTCTGTTGCTTAATTAACTTTTGTGGCACATCTTGTGTCTTATCTAAATTAAACTTAGTTGCTTAAACAGCATTTAGGCAGCATTTCTATCATATGTCCAAGAGTGATTTTAAGGTCATCACTTTGTTTCAATGAAGTAATTCATCTTCGGGACGATTCCAAAAATATTGTATTTCATCTTTGAATTGCTATTGAAACAAAATGTTGACACCACATCTCCTAATAACAAATTCAAATGTGTGCTATACATGACAAATGCAATTTTTTTAAAAATTGGCCAGTATCCTAGATGATAAATCTTTCTGCTTATTTATCACGTTGCAACCATTATCTTAGATGCTGCCCTCAGATAATTTTTAAATAGTTTAAATAAAGATAAGTTTTAATTTAATTTTTAAAAAATTTAATTACATCTTATTAAACAGTTGATAAAACTAAAATTACTTGAAATTCTAATGTTCAGAATCTAGTCATTAATGCAAAGAATAAATATCATGCTTCCTGAAGGTTACATCTAGACTTACATATACAATTTTAAGAGTGATATAAATTATTGCAAAATGTTCTTTTTCTACCCCATGCAACTGCAGCAAATACTGTGCTATCTCCTGAGTACCTTTGAAACCAAACTAGAATACAAAGAGAAGCAAGCAAATGGGTACTTGGTGCTATTGGGAAATGATACTTTATTGTGAAAAGACCTATAGCATTCACACTATCTGAGAGGAAGGATTTGACAAGTTAGTTTGTCTTTTCCCTTACCTGAGTGTTTCTACCACTCAAATCCTCCCTGCACCCCACGACACTGTCTGTCTTTTACACAATTGGTGGCACAAGCCACAAACCCTTGTGGTTTCAGATGCTGCTTAGAGGACAACGGGGAAGAGATATGCCTTTTTCTGGGTCTTGAACTGTGTTCCTCACAGGAGTGGGTCACCCTGTGTCAATACTGACCTCCCATGCCAATTGTCTTTAATACGTATTTTGCGTGTGTGTTTGTCATCTGTGCAGTCCCAAAGGGCAATACTACCAGCAAGCTCCCTTTTCTCTGTGCAGATCTGACCAAGTCTAGCCCATAGGGCATATCTGTATCTTATACCAGATCACGTGCCCCTAGACCTTCCTTGCCTAAAGGGGCCAAGTTTGGTCTCTTCATTTCCTTTCTGTGTGCTCCAAGTCTTATTTGGAGGGTCTTTGAAGCTGTATTGGGCAAATATCCCTCTTTTACAGATGCTAAAATTGAGAGTCAGATAGCTAAAGCTACTAGAAGTTCCTCGTTTGCACAGGGCAGACTAGAGCCCAAGTTTTCTCATTCTTACTGGTCAAGTGGAAGCAGTGACATCTTTTGCCCAAAGCAGTAAAATAACCTTTTATTTTTCCCCCAAACAAATGCTGCAATATCCCCTAAATAGAAAAACATCTATGTGAGCCTAACACACACATAGCATTGGCAACATCTTCAAAAGTCTAGGTGTGGATTTTAATATGATGAAGTTGAGTTTTACAGTTCACACAATTCCAGGTTTCATAGTGATAAGAAGTGTGGATCAGAATTGTGCCTGCTATGTGAAGGTGATGGCAATCAGGTCAGCATCCAAGCAGGATACACTTGGCAGACAGAGCTCCCATGCAGGTCCCCCAAATCCAAGCAACATGTGGCTCAGAGCTGCCAAAGACTGTGCTTTCCTTTCCTGGCCCTTCAGTGATATATCTCCCCAGTGCCTTCTCTGCATATTTTCTCTCTCAAATTCATGGAGGTTCTCATTAGGAGAGCAGAAAGGCCTTTCTTCTAGCACTACTCACTTCCCAATGACTCTTCTCACCTCCTCCCCCTACCCTCCACCACCAACCTCCAACCTCTCCCTTTAGTGTACATTTATGTCCCTTCTATTGCATAAGGTCTCTACTGCAACATTTAGCTTTGCAGTACATACCTCAGACAACACTCCCTCATACCCCCTAAATTAGTCTCATCTCTACAATTAGATTTTAAGCAACTTAAGATCAAAGGTTTTGTTCACACTTTTATGTCACACATAGTACAATGCTGAACACATATAGAGGCTCAATCACATTTGTCAATTGATGGATTAAACAAGTAAATTCTTTTTTTTTTTTTTTTTTTTTTTGAGACAGGTTCTCCCTCTGTCACCCAGGCTGGAGTGCAGAGGTGTAATCATAGCTCACTGCAGCCTGGACCTCTGAGGCTCAAGTGATCCTTCCACCTCAGCCTCCCGAGTGGCTGGGACCACAGGTGTGTGCCACCATGCCTGGCTACTTTTTTAATTTTGTAGAAACAGGGTCTTGCCATGTTGCCCAGGCTGGTCTCAAACTCTTGTGCTCAAGCAATCCTCCCGCCTCAGCTTCCCAAAGTGCTGGAATTATAGGCATGAGCTACTGCACCAGCCTAAACAAACAATTCTTAAACTTTTTGGTATTATTCCCTTTATACTCTTAAAAATTATTAAAACTTCAAAGAGATTTTGTTTATGAGGGTTTATATCTATCAATATTTACTACATTAGAAACAAAAACTGAGAAAATCCTAAAATATCATGGCAAAACAAGACAACAGAAGTGTACTTCTTGTCGTGTCTCTGCATAGTTGCAAGGAAAACATTGGGATTTTAGAACAACAATTTACTGGACAACATTGAGGTTACAGAGATTTTACCAAATATAATTGACAATAACTACTTACAGCCTAGGAAGTAGTGAGAATAACTGAGTTAATCTCAGAAAATGCACATTTTTGTATGCTAAATCTACCTTAGAAAATTGTAGAAAACACAAGGTTATACAAGCATCCATTTCATAAACTGTCAGGGCAATGACATCATCCCATACATGCAGCCTCTGGAACACTACGCCACATACTCATGAAAGAATGAGAATGAAATCGGTAAGTAACATCTCAGTAAAAAAAAAAAAAAAAATAGTTTGATCTCATGGATTCCCTGAAAGACTCTTGGGGACCCCCAGAGATTTCCAGACCAGACTTTGGAAACAAGTAAATTACAGTCTTGGTTAATAAGACAACTTAAAGATGCTTGTTACACAGAATTACTAGCAGGAAATTGTAGGACAATTGGAATTCATTTTCTTGTGACTGGCATTCGTATTAGTTATCTAATTGCTGTATTCGTTCTTTCACTGCATTAGTCATCTAATTACCCCTAAAGTTCATTCCTTAAAGCCATAAACATTTATTATCTCACAGTTTCTGTGGGTCAGGAATCTGGGTGTCACTTAGCTGTCTGCACTGGTCAAGATGTCTCATGAGGTGGCATTAAGCTTTGGACCAGAACTACATAGTCCCAACTTACAAATAATCGGCTTCTAAGCTTGTTTATACGGTCATTGACGTACTATTGGACTGCGGCCTCAGTTTCTCACTGGCTGTTGGCTGGAGGTCCCCACCACACAGACCTCTCCATAAAGCAGCTTACAAAATGTGGCAACTGGCTTCCTTCAGAGCAAATGAGTGAGAGCGTAAGAAAGGAGTCCCAAGATGGAAGCCACAGTCTTTTTGTAACCTAATTTGGTAAGTGACATCCATCTCCTTTGCTGTATCCTATTTGTTGGAAGTAAGTCAATAAGTCCAACCCAGTGCTCAAGGGGGGCTACCAAGGGTACAAATATCAAAGGCTAAGATCATTGAGTTGCGCCTTAGAGGCTGCCTACTATAGCATTTTCTTCTTGCAAAAGGAAAGGCATGATTCAGCAAATGATTGATAAGCCACAGACCAGTTCCTTGCATTACTCTGTTCTTTTTCTGCCTAGCTTCCTCTTGTCATCATACCATTTTTTTCTTCCTGGTCTAATACTGCTGTTACCAATTAAGTGGCTTCATGTTGGTGAGAAGAACCTAAGATATTTTAAGATTAGAACTTTATGGCCTTGGTTCATCTCATTTGAAATTTGTTGGATTGCTATCCTAATAAATATTTCTCATCCATGGTCATGTCAGGCCACTAGTTGTCCTTCAAAATCCATCTTTTCTATATTTCTGGGCACATGACCATCTAGCTAGCAATTAGGTCTCCCAGCCCTTTGACAGCTAGAAATGACCATGGGCCTAAAGTCTGGGCCAGTGGGATGTGAGAGAAAGAGATGTGTGCAACTTCTGCGTTCTCTCCAACTTAAGAAGGGGCCCATGTGCTGGATTTTGGCTCATCACCCTCTCTACCAGCTGGAAATGGTGACAACTTGAGCAGCCTTGGAAGCCATATGTTGGGGATGGCAGGTCCACCCTGGCTTCATGGGACGGAGCTACCCCTTTAGTCTGAATCAGTCAGATTGTTCCATGAGAGAAAAACAAACCTCTATCTTATCTAAGTCACTGTTTGGGGGCCCTGTTTGTTATTAGCAGTTCAGCTTTTTCTCCGGCTGTTATACTTGACATAAACTAGACAAGGAACCCAAAGACAGAACTGTTTTACTCTCGTTTAAAGTACTGCTTTAGTTGATAGTGGGGGAGGTTATGTGTGTGTGTAAGAGGATGGGGGTGTGTGGGAATGCTATTTGAAAATAGCATTTTCAAATTTGCTGTGAACCTAAAACAGCTCTAAAAAATAATGTTTAATTTGAAACAAAACAAAACAGTTTTTTACTTAGCAAATAGTAAATATTTCATTGATTCATTCATTGACATCATTCAATAAGTATATAAGCACCTACTACTATGTGCCAAATACACCGGGGACATAGTGGTAAATACCATGCTCACATTCTTTATTTTCATGGAACTTTCTCTTTAGGGAAAACAAAGCTAAATAAGCAATTACACATGCAATTAATTAATTGCAATTATGGTAAATGACAAGAAGGAAAGTACAGAGTGCTATGTGGGTATATGAAGAGAAGCCCTAACCTATGAAACTCTAATAGAGATCACGTATTTTTAAAAAACAAAATAATAAATGCTCAATGAAAATAATTTCAAATTGTAATACATTTTAATTTCTTGAAAGAGATGCTCTAAGCAGTAAAAAATAAGAGTTGATATGTGACATTAGCCTCTTTCCTCACCTGTAAAGTTGAAATAAAGGTTTCTCTTCCTATTTCCCTATCTCCATACCAGTTCTTCACATGTATAGCATTTTCCAATAACACTTATGGTGCTGAATCTAGACAAAACAGACTCTTTGACCCCAAGAATAACCTGAATATGTGTGGAAAGGGGCACGTGTATCTGTGTTTCAATGAGACAAAATGGGCCTGAAGGAGAAACAAGGCTCAAACCTAGGAGAGATGAGTTCGAGGTTAATTTGATATTTCATTTTTTGGTGTTGATTTGTTTTATTTTATTTTATTTTATTTTTAAAACACAATCTCTGCCCTCCTGACACTTTGCTAACATACTGACAACTAAAAAGTTAGTTTGTAAAGTGCTTTGGGCCCGTTGGTGGGTAGACAGGCACTAAATCATACATCAGAGGGAAGGCCTCCTGAAGATGAGGACTTGGAACAGTTGAGGTTTCTGTTTGCTGTGACACCAATTGTCCCTTTGCTCCTCTGTAATTCTTTCCCTGTAGAGATAACATGGGAAGCAGGCTGGAAAGTAAATAGAGAAAACTTGAAGCTTTGTACTCATGAGGAATCAGAGGTAGTATTGTGTAGTCAATCAATAAGCACACAGACACTACTTCCAGCCTCCTTGGCTCAAACCCTGGCTCAGACACTTATTAGCTGTGTGAATTTGTTTTATTTTTATTTTATTTTTTTCTTCCCATTTCTTAAGGAGTACAAGCTGTGTGAATTTGAAAGTCACTTAACTTCTCTGTTCTTCAGTTTCCTCATCTGTAAAACACAGGAAATAATAGCACTGACCTTATCAGGTTCTTGTGAGAATTAACGGCGTTTTAGTCCATGTCGCATCCTTAGAATAGGGCCTGCATATGAAAAGTGTCTGTTATTAGCTATTATTATTAATCATAATTGGACAATTTTTTTGTTTGCAGTAGTTAGAAAATTTTAGGTTAGATTAATTTATCAACAAAGTGGGAGAGGGTGGAAGAGGCCACACACACAGGTTAAAAAAAAAAAAGTACAGAAAACAGTTCTTTAAATAATTAGGTGTTTTGTTCTCAGAGAAAACTCAGTTTGTTTCATAAAAGACCCCAAAGCTCTGCCTGGCTTTGCCCTTTCCTGGTCAGAAAAATTAAAGAAAAATGTCACTCTTTGTTTCCGGCTCTTTGTCTTGGTTGAATTTGGACCCCTAAATACAAAGTACAGCTGTGATCCAAGTAAGTTTTTCCACCAAAGCCTACACTCCACTTGCAAATACATCCTTCCTAGTCCATTGTTTTTCCTTCCTCGTTGGAAAGAATTTAAAATCTCATCAAAAGTACCAGGCTTTCCCAGCAAGTCACACATCCCCAAAGCCAGGTTCAATCACACCTCTCGGTGAAAAAGAACCCACTCTGGAAAGAGAGGGACAGCAGCTCCTCAGCACTGCGTAAATTAATATCACAGCTGCCACTTTCATAAGAAAATCAAAACCAGCTTTTCGGTTTGTAAACATACACTTCACAGACCCCACTGTAGGACAGAATGCTCCTAAGTATTCTGAATTTGCAACACCCAGAAAAACCTCCAGAGTGTTACTTATAGCATTTGCTTCATAGGGAGGAGAATTAACGTTTCAGTGGTTTAAGGAACAAACACAGACATAGGAAAGAAAGAAAGCAAATTATTTAATGATTACTTTTTAAAAATATGTCACTGTGCAGAAAAGTGTTTAGAGATATATTCAAGGCCCATGTCACTGTATGACACTTCTTCATTATCACTTCAATAGCAGTGAATCCAGGGGGTGGGAGCACAAATTCTTTCTATTTATGTCTTCCATGTAACACTTCATACAAAAAATAATGACTTTAGTCCTTTAAGCCCCACCCCAATATTGTAGAAAATATTATATTCGTGCCTTAAAACAGTGCTTTTGTGTATCTCAAACATTTGATGCACTGTTTGCAGCAGTAATATTGAATGAGCATTTAACTGTATTTCACCGTTCTTAATGATGATCAATAATATGTTCTTCCCATATTCCGCCTTAAAAAAAAACACTTACAATGGGATAAAATAAAAACACATCAACGGAAAGATTGTCTTCAGTTAGCAATGCTGGGTGAATTTTAAATTTCCCTTTTCACAATGCAGCCATTGCCATGAAACTCTGAGGGCGGATTAATGCTTTTCTGGTACTTCAATGTATCAGAACAGGGATTTGCCGACAACAGCTGCAGCAAATTCCCCTGACTGAGAAGAATTACAAGTATTATCACCTAGATCATTAAACTGGGTTCATAGATTGCAGAATGTCTTCAATCAATTCATCTAAGATAACTTGAAGCCAGCTGGACCCCCTCAGTGAGAACTTGACTTAATTGGCCAATAAGTGGCTGAAAAAGGTGCATACTATTTGATAAAATTACCGAGTGAGCAAGTGATTACAGTTTGGAGAAGCACTGACGGTAGACTGCAGGTCAGCCCTTTTGGGGAGGGCTAAGTTAATGTCCACTATTAAGTGCTGCTGTGAAAAATGGTGGCTTGCATGGAGCTCAGATGGAAAAGAGGATCCAGGTCAGGCTTCAGCTGATGGAGTGGGCAAGAGGCACTCATTTATCATCTCTTTGGCCTCATTTCTGCCTTGGTAATAGTCCCACACTAACCACTCTGCCGTTGCCTGGTTTTCTGTCTCCCTTCCATTTTATTGGCATAACTAAAAATATTGCCCTAGCCAATGAATCCATCTGGAAGGAAAAACCACTTTTTCCTCAATAGTGTCCCAAGGGTCTTTTCCACAGAAAGGTTAAAGAATCAAGAAGTTGAAGAACACGCCATTTATACATACATATCGATAATTATTCTCTTCCTCTAGTGAGGAGAGTGAAGTATTATATTTGCCTATGACATGTGTCTACATATTACTAGAGGAGATTAAGAAAATGGGTAAATCAAAATTAAAATATGTTACCAGCCTGTTGGCAAAAAATATTAAGTGAAAACAACCCTTCACGTTGAAACAAAGGTTTCCTAACGTTTCTTCCATGGCATTTTTTTTTTCCTGCCACTAAACGTTTTAGCCAGTTTGCAAAAAAATAAAACTTTTGACAGATTTAGTTCAAGATTTCAGGTTAACAGACCTGCAACAACACATTGTCACTTGAATTATTGGTGTTAGACAATAATGCTGTATTATGCAGGGGGAAGTCCCAAGATGAAGGTTCCAGTACACAGTGTACTCATTTATTCTTATCCAGAAATCGACCTGTTTCATGGATTTTTACTAAACAACGTAATTTTACTACATAATAAACAGCATTGGGGTTTTCCACAAGCAGAAAGATGGAAAATAATTCAAACTACCTAAGCTACCACACACATTTTAAATCTGCCTGGTCTTCATGAGTTCATCAGCTTGCAAATGCCAATTGCATCTCTAGTATCCCTTCAATTCTATTTGTTAACTTACTTTTGGAAGTAAGGTCAATGGTTCTGAGCTTTGGTTTCCTCATTAGTGTGTCATTTGGGCAGACATACTATGTACTATGGAAGAAGTCGGCCTGCTCCACTCTGGTGCCACAGGCCTTCTTTCCAAGTGGGAAATATACCCACACCTTGGAGCCTCCGCACCTACTGTTCTCTCTACCTGGAAAACTCTTCCTCCAGTCTTCAGGCCTGTGTTCATATGTCACAGAGAGACTTTCCCAGGCAGTCTATGTAAAATGGCTACTCACCAACCTTCCCTGTTTCTTGCCCTGCTTCACCACTATTGATGTCATATCATACATTTAGATTCTTATTTTATATCTGCATCACTAGAATATGAGCTCTGTAAAGATCAGGCCATAGTTGGTCTTGTTCATATCTATATCCCCAGATTATATATGCTCAATATACATGAATGAGTGAATATCTTATCCAAGAGTCACCAAGAATGAAATTCATAGGTTGCCATAAAGACAAGCCAACACATGCTCACCAGAGATATTCCCAAGTAAAAATTTCTTGTTAGGTACCAAGGTAGTTTGAGATCATGTCTAGTATGATTTCATTGCTGTGCAGCTCATCACCCTTCTCAAGATCCATATGTCCCCCAGGGCCCTGCCACAGTCCGGTTTGTTTCTCCTTGAAGCCTTTTCCCACTGCTCTTGCCTTTCATCTCTCCATGCTGTCCCAGCCCTCTCGTATGTCATTGCTCCTCCTCTGGCTCCAGCTTTCATCAGGCTCACTCTTCATTTTCCTTTATAGTTTCATGTCCCCATATGATTTTCCCAATTAATTGAAGACAAGAAATAGGCTCATTGAAGGCAAGAAATGGGCTCCAGATAACCTTTCTCAGTCCTCATTTGTTTCAGTCTTATAAAAGGTACATAGTAAACACATGTAAAATTGGAAGATTTTCAAATAGAAGCCATTGATTTGCATGGCAAAAGCAGCTAACATTTACCTAGAGCCTAGTCAGCCAGGCAATGTGCATCCCGTTTATGGAATAAAACAATTTCATTTAATCCTCCCAGCCACCACAGAGGTAGTTACTATTGTTGCCTCCACCTTACAAATGAGGAACACAAGACCTAGAGAAGTAAAGTGTTTGGATCAGGTGCCATGAAGATGTGGCGTGCACCTGGACTCAAACAAACCCTGGTCTTTCTGCCCCAGAGTCTGAGCTCTTAAGCGTGTCGTTCTGTTGCATTTGTGACTTGCAGCCTTTAGGCTTCTCTGTGAATACATCTTTACTTAGGTCCCAGATCTTTCAAGGACAAATTGAAAGTCAAACATATTCTGCAAGTATATGTTTTAAGTTGTCTTATTTTTATCATAACCATGAACTATTTCCAACTAATGAGAAAGCAAGTCATTTTCAACACAGCAGCTTAGAAATCAACATCTTATGAAACCTCAATCTGCATTGATTTTCTAAATAGCAGAATTTCACCTCCACACCACCAATCTCCTGCTTCTAAAATATTTCTTCAGAGTGATATCGAAGAAAAATAAGGCAGGAGGTAGGGAATCATCTTCACAAGCTTTTTGATGACCACATTGTTGCTCTATCAGCTGTTTGAAATGGAAATCGCCTTCTGGGTGGGAAAGCGAAGTGGAGGTTATAATTTCCACCTCCCATGGTTTATTCCTAGAGTATTTTAGTGAAGAGTTAAATCAGAGAGCACTGGACTGGTGCACACATTTTTCTGTTACCCTGAGATCTTTTGGGTGAAAGGGCAGCACTGAATTAAGCATTTAGTGTATACAAAATCTGTGACCCAGAGCTGGTGTCTGAAAGCATCATTGATAATAGGGCTGGAAGCACATTATATTTTCCTGGTACTTATCTCAGCTTCCCTCGGACAATCTACTCCAGGAGTCATAATTATCCCACTAGGAAAACTGTCCCATTGTCTGATAGTCTTTACTGGCAGGAAGTTTTTCTTGCTCTCTCCATCTGTATCCTTTCTCAGCAGGGCCCATTATTTCTCATTTAATTAGTAGCACTTGATATAAATAGCCCTTTCCTCTTCATTTATGTTGTTTTCATTTAAATCATTACAAAGTACAATGTTCCCACTCCCTGTAGGCACATGTTTTATAGGCTGAGAAAGAGGATTGCAAGCCACAGGCTTCAGTTAATCTTTCAAGCATGACTCCACCTTTTTCAAATGACCAAGGCAGATACCTTTGTGGTGATGATGGACCTTCAGGAACATGGGCAATTACCCTGTTTCCTCTAGGAATGGACACAGATAGGAACTGGCTGGCAGGGAGATGGAGCAAGCTAACCAAACCACCCAATGACACAGTTGTTGATGTGGTCTACTGGAACATCTGCTCTGGGCAGGACTTCAGGCAGGTGCTATAGATACAAGGGTGGATAAGATGCAGGCCTTCCCTCATGGGGCTTGCAGTCTTACAATCTAGACACCACTACAGAAGAGAGGCTTGGGTCAAGGCTCTTGGACAGTGCTGAAAATTTATGTGCATATGAAATTATGGGAGATTTTATTAAAAGACAGATTCTGATTCAGTAGATCTGGGTGGGGCCTTCTTGTTTTAATTGTTAATTATTATGGATATGTAATAGTTGTACATATGATACATGTGATATTTAATACAAGCATACAACATGTAATGATCAAATTAGCATAATTGGGGTATCCACCACATCAAGCATATATCTTTTCTTTGTGTTAGGAACTTTCCAATTCCACTTTTTTTGTTATTTTAAATTATGCAATAAACTATCGTTAACTATAGTCTCCCTATTATGCTACTGGATGCTAGGTCTTATTCCTTCTATCTAACTGTACTTTTGTACTCATTAACCATTGCTCTTTATCCTCTCTCTCCACCACCTTTCCTAGTTCCTGAGAGGTAACTAACCATCATTCTACTCTCTGTCTCCATGAGTTCGATTTTTTTAATCTCCCACATATTAATGAGAACATGGGATATTTGTCTTTGTGTGTCTGGTTTATTTCATTTAATATAGTGTCTTCCAGTTCCATCCCTGTTGTTGAAAATGACAGGATTCCATTCTTTTTTACGGCTGAATAATAGAAAATATGGTACATGGATGATTTCTTTTTTTTCTGGTCTGTCAGATTTCACAGCCTTTTATTTTCCTATTACATTTTAGAGAGTCTGCATTTCTAACACACTCCCAGGTGACATGATGCTGATGTTGCTGCCCCAAGGACCACAGCTTGAGTAGCAAAGAGTCTAGAGAGTGCGATCGAGACTCATCGCGGCATCTTGGCTGCCAAGTGAACGTTTTGCATTTGGGCAGGTTCCTTAGAGAAGTGAAGTTTTACCATCTGGCAAATGGGGCTCTAATATCATGCTGCCAAGTTTTTGTGAAGCCAAATAAGTGTAAAAACATTTGATAAATTTTTATGTGCTGTACATATCTATAGTATTACAAGGAAATTATATTATTGCACTCTGCATTTTTGAACATTTTAAACATTTTTTTTTATTTTTATTTATTTATGTATGTATTTTTGAGACAGAGTCTCATTCTGTCGCCCAGGCTGGAGTGCAGTGGTGCAATCTTGGCTCACTGCAACCTCTGCCTCCTGGGTTCAGGCGATTCTCCTGCCTCAGCCTCCCGAGTAGCTGGGATTACAGGTGCCCGCCATCACACCTGGCTAATTTTTGTATCTTTGGTAGAGACAGGGTTTCACCATGTTGGCCAGGTTGGTCTCAAACTCCTGACCTCAGGTGATCCGCCCACCTCGGCCTCCCAAAGTGCTGGGGTTACAGGTGTGAGCCAGTGCAATCAGCTAAACATGCAGTATCTTTAACCAAAATCTGATGTTACATTGTTTTGAACAGTGATCACTTCCATGTCTCTTAAACCAGACTTTCAAAGCAAATGTTTTTAATTTTAAGACCAGGGGAGTCGTGTTTCCAAGTTAGAATGCCATAGGAAAAGCACATTTCTATGTTTAAAGCACCAGCACATTTTGACTTCACTGTGAAATGTCATGGGCACCAGGCACCATCATAAAATTGTCTTTGGATGGAACTTGAATTTTTTGATACTTTTATTAAAGGACTAGGACATCTATTTGGCTGGGAAATATTGATATTGGGGATAATTTTAAGTACATTAAAATTATGTACTTAAAGTACTTTAAGTACATTAAAGTAAATTTTAAAATGTGGGCACAGTGGCTCACACCTGTAATCCTAACACTTTGGGAGGCCAAGGTGGGAGGATCGCTTGAGGTCAGGAGTTAGAGATCAGCCCGGCCAACGTGGTGAAACCCCATCCCTACTAAAAATACAAAAATTAGTCGGGCATGGTAGTGGGTGTTTGTAATCCCAGCTATTCAGGAGGCTGAGGCAGGAGAATCACTTGAACTCAGGAGGCGGAGGTTGCAGTGAGCTGAGATCGCACCACTACACTCCAGCCTGGGTGACAAAATGAGACTGCATCTCAAAAAAATAATAATAATAATACATTTTAAAGCCTTGGGTTTCTCTGTTATTCAGTGTGGTTATAGGCAAGGGTTTTGGTTTGCAACATATCAGCAGTATAACCTAGGGCAAGTTACTTACCCTCTCTAACTCTAAGTTTCCTATACTGAAAATGAGCACGATAACACTTCCTAATTAAGGATGTTATGAAGATTAAATAAACCAATGCATTAAGGGACTGAGGTACATAGCAAACTAATATCAATGCCTACTTCTCTTTACCAGTGTTTGGAAGAACTAAATCTGGCCTTGTTCTGAGTCAACTGGGATCTTACACACATTCTGGCTCTCCTTAACCAAAAGCCCTGTCCTGGGCCCATTCCCCCTTCTTCTGTGGGTTCCCATTTAGATTGCATGCTGATATTTTAAAAAACCAGGGATATTCCTTTTTTTAGTAAGAAAATAAAGATTTAATAATTCATATTCATTATGATTGCAGTGTTTTCCCTAATTGTTTTTCATGTGGTAAAACACATATAACAAATTACCACCTTAGCCATTTTTAAGCGTACAGGTTAGTGGTATTAAATACATTCATATTATGTGACCATCACCACCATCCATCTCCAAAGCTCTTCTCCTCTTGTTAAATTGAAACTCTGTACCCATTTAACAATAACTCCTCATTTCTCCCTCCCCCTAGACCTGGCAACCATCATTTTACTTTCTATCTCTCTGATTTTCACTGCTTGAAGTACCTCATATAATTGGAATCATACAGCATATGTCTTTTTGTGACTGGCTTATTTTACTTAGTGTAAGGTCATCCAGGTTCATCCATGTTGCAGTACATATCCAAACTTTCTTCATTTTTAAGGCTGAATAAGATTCCATTGCAGGCTGGGCATGGTGACTCATGCCTGTAATCTCAGCACTTTAGGAGGCCGAGGTGGGAGGATCACCTGAGGTCAGGAGTTCAAGACCAGCCTGGCCAACATGGTGAAACCCCGTCTCTACTAAAAATACAAAAATTAGCTGGATGCAGTAGCGCGTGCCTGTAATCCCAGCTACTTGGAAGGCTGAGGCATGAGAATAGCTTGAACTCAGGAGGCAGAGGTTGCAGTGAGCCGAGATCGCACCTCTGCACTCCAGCCTGGGAGACAGAGCGAGACTCCATCCAAAAAAAAAAAAAAAAAAGATTCTGTTGCATGTACAAACCACATTTTGCTTATCCATTCATCTATCAATGGACACTTGGTGATATGGTTTGGGCTGTGTCCCCAACCAAATCTCATCTTTAACTGTAGCTCCCATAATCCCCATGTGTCATGGGAGGGACCAGGTGGGAGGTATTTGGATCATGGAGGTGGGTTTTCCCATGCTGTTCTCATGATAGTGAATAAATGTCACAAGATCTGATGGTTTTATAAAGGGAAGTTCCCCTGCAAATACTCTCTTGCCTGCCACCATGTAAGGGGTGCCTTTGCTCCTCCTTTGCCTTCCACCATGATTGTGAGGCCTCCCCAGCCATGTGGAACTGTGAGTCCATTAAACCTCTTTTTCTTTATAAACTACCCAGTCTCGGTTATGTCTTTATTAGCAGTGTGAGAACAGACTAATACACTTGAGTTGCTCCCACATTTTAGCTATTGTGTATAATACTGCTGGGAACATGGGTGTATACATATCTCTTTGAGATCCTGAACCAGGCTTATTTGAAACCTCAATCTTGAAGAAACTGATCTGGTTAAGAATGAAGATTATTTGTAGTATCCAGAGCTGTACTGTCCATGTGAAAAACTGGTATGAAGATGGAGAAGGGGAAAAAACAAGCTATCGAAACTGTTGAGCATTATTACATATTGGGCACTGTGCTGAACACCATACAAACATTACCTGTGCCCTTAGCTCCACTTTCCAGATGAGGAAACTGAGATTCAATGATGATATGCAACTTCGCCAAGAGCCACGGACAATAATATTTGAACTCACCCACTTAACTCCAAGGTCTGTGATTTTAAAAACAGTTTCATATGCCTCGGTCATGTGATGCTACCTGCCTGTGAAGGAGAAATATCTGTACCCTGCTCCTGCTGCCACTTTGTGCCCAACACACCCTAAGAGGACACCAAGGTCAAAGAGGTCTGCGAGTATCTGCTGCTTCAGTGCCCACCGGCCAGCATGGAGATGGATTAGTTTGTCACTGTGTCTTACCTGTCTGTTGTAGGTCAGGGTTCCCCAGGAAAAAGACTCTGAGATTTGTGCCTAAGAGATTCATCAGGAAGTGCTCTATGGAACAATATCTGTGAGGAATGAGGGATGCAGGAGAAACACCTCACCCAGTCCCACAGGGCACTCTGATACCAGGATGGCCCTTGTGAATTATACCACCTTGAGGCAAGGGAGGAGGCAGACTTTTTGAGACAGGATCATGCTCTGTTGGCCACGCTGCAGTTCAATGATGTGATCATGGCTCACTGCAGCCTCAACCTCCTGGGCTCAAGTGATCCTCCCACCTCTGCCTCCTGAGTAGCTGGAACTAGACATACACCAGCACACCTAGCTAATTTAAAAAAATTTTTTTTGTAGAGACAGGGTCTTGCTATGTTGCCTAGGCTGCGCAGACTGTTAATCTCTCCTATTGACCATATTTCTGCAGGATGCCTGTGGTTGGGGATGGGCGCATGATTTTAATAACCCAAGGAGAGTGACTTAGCTGAGAGCCGTCAGCCATCAAGAACTAGAGGGATGAGTGTGTCAGTCTAAGGGGAACTGGGTGGTCACTACAGCATTCACTACAATAGTCCCTTGCTTCTTGCCCCCTCCTCCTTCCTGGGCATTCTGTCCCATGCAAAGAGGTTAATTCTAGAGATTGGGAATGGGGGGGTTGGCAGTAATCACATCTCCTGGGATGTTGCAAGCTGCATTCAGTCCTCTTCCTATCTGATAAATTATGTGATGGAGGTGGGGACAGGGGA
This sequence comes from Pongo pygmaeus, assembly GCF_028885625.2. Lineage (NCBI taxonomy): Eukaryota > Metazoa > Chordata > Mammalia > Primates > Hominidae > Pongo > Pongo pygmaeus. Next base: position 139,344,282 of record NC_072373.2, on the reverse strand, counting down.
ATGGTACCCAGACTCCTGCCAGCTTGGTTGCAGCAGCACAGAAGCACATCTAATCCCAAAGCACCACACTTTAGGCGTTTTATTTGCATCCCTGGGATTTTTCAGTTTAAAAAAAAAAATTCCCTATGTGAGAAAAAAAGGGAGCCAGAAAATAGTCTAAAAGCACATTACCAGGAAATTGTTTCTACTGTGTTTATGACTGTTCTTAATGTTTTATGAATATGCTAAAAAAAAGTGCTCAGGCATATTTCCTTGGGCATTCTAGTTAATTACTTATTCTGAGTGCTTCTACTCCATTCCCTGCAAAATGTGTTGTGCATTAATTCTGATTATGTACAAAAACCCACCTGCAAGGAAAAACTCTGAATCAGTAATGCTGATAAAATGAGCAGCCCTCCTGGGGCTCCACTGAGAAGGAGGATACTGGACAGAATTAGAATCTTGTAGCTAGGGCTATTCATAATGTCATTAACATAAAGGCAATTAAATGAGTTTTTAACCTACAACCCTTTATTGTTATTAATGAACATTAGAAAAACACAGGAGATAAAATTGGTAATTATCTCTGCACCAAGCTATGCAATAATGTGTTTAAATATAAAAACAAAACAAATGATTATTGTTAGTATTTTCAGTAGCAGAAACCCCAGGAGCAGCTCCGTCATATTTAATCACATGGGCCCACACCAAGAGGGTTAATTAAAAGAGGGTTTTTCCTTCTATGTGCCTGGTTTTTCAGTTTAATATGGAATCAACAAACGTAAATGTAAATTTGCAAAATGTCCTGAGCAGTTGTTTCTGCCTGCAGGTTAACCACCTTTACAGAAACACTGACTAATTCCTCCTCCTTCAGGACAATGGTTTATGGCTCCATAACTAAGTTTTTCCTTTCTGAAAAAATTACCTCACAACACTTGCAAAGCCCCTTTCAAGAACAACTGTATAAATCCAGGTTCATTGCCTAAGCTTGCTGTTCAATAAAAATAATTTAAGCATTTGAAGAGACATGTAGATTTAAAAAGTAATAATAAATGAGATCTCAGCACTATGCCATATTCAAAGAGCCTCCAATTTAATTTTTTTCTTTCTTTATGCAAACTCTACAGCCTATAAATAAGCCCCCCTAGATAGAGCTTGTTTATGAGGATACAGCAGCTAATGTATGGTGGAACACCCTGCATCTAATAATAGTTTTCCATTGATTAATGCAGTTTGTATAGCTTACAATTGAAAAAGTTAGTATCACATCCCTTAAAATTTGTTCCAAACTGGCTTTGTTTTCAAAGCCCATCTTTAAGATGATGCATACTTCTAATTTGTCTTTACAGTGGAGCTCAGGGCAAACAATGCCACACAAATGTGACCCTTGGAAACAGATTTTGAACAACTGCCATGTGGCAAAGCTAGTGCTTTTTGTGTTCACTTGATTTTTCTTATATATCCAATTCTACAAAATAATATAATAATAACTGCTGCTTATCTTTTTAAAAAATAAAATAACTGTAGCAACAACAGATTACATTTGTATATTACTTTACAGTTTACAAAACACTTTGAATAACTGAGAGATACAGAGATGAAAATTATGACAACCTACATTCACTTTCATATTTCATAGGCCTACTCTATCTCATACATTGTATTACATAGATTGAGCTTCCCTGCCTATATGCAAACCCCTTAAGGGTTGAAATTGAGCCACAAGTGCCAGGATCAGAATTTAGGTATGGGAAATAAAGGGAAGCAATTTTCTTTTTTAAAAAAAGTTGATTATGCCACCCAAAGCTGCTGGGGCTCAGAATTTAAGGCCAAGGATGAATCCCACCTGGCCAACTATCTGATAGATCATTAGAGGTAAAGTCAAGTTAATCAGCAACAGCATTGATGAGATGCAAGGTGAGCCCCTCAATTCTCTCCCAAGCTGCATTTTAGACGGAAGGAGATACCAGTGTCTGGGGCAGTGGAGTGAGGCAGAGCAGCGGGAATTGCCGTAAGGTGCCACTCCCTTCCGTACCAGCTTGGTGCGCTGTGTCCTGGCTGGACTGAGAGAGCAACGCTGCAGGCAGCCCCAGGAGCACACACAGCTGCCCGGTCTGTTCTACATGGACCCATTGCCAGTGTCAGATAAGTCCACAGTAGTGCTTTTATCTTCTCAGTTGCAGATTATGGTTCTCATAAAAGGCCAAGACACCTTCTCTGTCTGTAGTCCCCCTTTGGCCACTGCCCTGAGCTGGGATCAAGTCACGACACATGGTTCTTCCCTGGGATCTAGGAAAGTCAGGCTGTGAGCAGGGGCCTCGACAGGATGGGTCTCTGTTTATGAAATATCTTTGTGCTGAAACTGTACTTTTAGATGTAGAGCAAGAAGTAAGTGACTTTTCCCTGTAAACTGAGAAAGGTTTCTTCGAACACACAGAGCTTTGGCGTAGGGGGTGGAAGGGGAGAAGTATTCATTAAAGCCATTTGCATTTTCAAGTTCCATTATTCCTGATCCTTCAGAACATGCTGCCCGGCTGGTGCCTCTGCCATGTGGCAGACGCAAGCTCAAGGTCAACCTCCGGCTGTTAGCCAAACAATTGGGATCCGCAGCACACTAAACTTCCCCCTTTCTTGTCACCCTCCCTGGCTATTAACCACCCCTAGGGCACCCTCAGGGGCCGCAAATTTTCTCCTGGCGCCTCCTCTGACTTGTGAAAATTCTAGAGGCCTGTGAGGTGAATGAAGAGCAAGCACAGGGCCATATGCAGTGCCTTTGATGATCTGACATCAGACTGCTGAGGGAGGAGGGACGGTGGCTGGGTGGCTGCTGTATTGTCCACCCTTTGATTTGACTCATTCTGGCTGCCCTGCGTGGCTGCTGCCAGTGGGCTGGCCAGAGAGAAGGTGGCCAAACAGCAGAACAATGGCAGAGCCTTTCACAGCTGGAAAATCATTTTTTAAAGACCTCCAGGAGGCACCAGTTGGTCCCGGCAGCTGATATTTGATCTGGGGAGTGTGGAGCAGCTGATGCCAAAGTAGGAGTCTCCGGCCCCATTCCAACTGCAGGCTGGCTATGGAGCTGCTCGTTCACTCACCTTCCTTCTGCACCAAAAAAGCCTGGGGCATATCTCCATGCTAAATCTTCTGTATTCAAAGACAGAGTCACCTGAGCTCTTCTACCCCTCCCTCACCACCCCACCACACTCATTTCTCACCAAGCTCTCAGAAAGAAAAACAATAAATGCTATTCATAAGACAGATTTCTGCAAGAAAGAATGTCAATTTCACATTCCAGATACTCCAAGAAACAGGAAAATTCTTTGCAAGTGGTCCTGCTTGGACAATTTTGATGGGCTATTTATCTATGCCCATGAAAGTGACACTCATTCACTTAAAAGTGACAGTTGCTTTTCAAAAAATACTAGTTTGAACACAATTTGTCTGGAGTCAGTGCAATTTGGTCTAAGTTTAAATGACTACAATTAAGAGTGTATTATATTTAGAGTAACCATATAGTTAATCATCCAAACTATGACATTTTTTATTTTTTATTTTATTTTATTGAGACGGAGTCTCACTCTGTTGCCCAGACTGGAGTGCAGTGGTGTGATCTTGGCTCACTGCAACCTCCATCTCCTGGTTTCAAGTGATTCTCCTGCCTCAGCCTCCGGAGTAGCTGGGATTACAGGCACCCGCTATCACACCCGGGTAATTTTTGTATTTTTAGTAAAGACAGGGTTTCACCATGTTGACCAGGCTGGTCTCAAATTCCTGACCTCAAGTGATCCACCCACTTCGGTCTCCCAAAGCGCTGGGATTACAGGTGTGAGCCACTGCACCCTGCCCAAACTGTGACAATTTTTAGAGCAAAAGGGGACTATTATTAACTCCAAAACTGGCATAAACTGCATTGTGTACTAGTTAAACTGGGATTTCTGCATCTTCCTATTGTTTTCACATCATCCTCACAATATCCTTTTCAGAGTAAAGAGTCCAGAATCCATAGAGGACAAATCTACTTTCTATTATTAGTCTGATCTTCTCACTTTTAAAAGGGAGAAACACTTGAAGTCTCAAACCACACATCTAACCACTACATAGCAAAATGGGAACAAGCATAAAACTCACATTGTCAGGTTTTGGAAAAAGGACTGAAGTTGGAGTCAGGACGTGTAGTTTAAATCCTAGTATTATGAAAACAGGTCCCAATCCAGACCCCAAGAGAGGGTTCTTGGACCTCGCACAAGAAAGAATCTGGGGCAAGTTCATAGAGTAAAGTGAAGGCAAGTTTATTAAGAAAGTAAAAGAATAAAAGAATGGCTACTCCATAGGCAGAGCAGTGATATGGGCTGCTCAACTGAGTATACTTATAGTTATTTCTTGATTATATGCTAAACAACGGGTGGACTACTCATGAGTTTTCTAGAAAGGGGTGGGGATTTCCCTGGAACTGAGGATTCCTCCTCCTTTTAGACCATATATGGTAACTTCCTGACATTGCCATGACATTTGTAAATTGTCATGGTGCTGGTGGGAGTGTCTTAGCATGCTAATGCATTATAATTAGCATATAATGATCAGCCAGGATGACTAGAAGTCACATTCTTTTTTTTTATTATTTTATTTATTCATTTATTATTTATTTATTTGAGACAGGGTCTTACTCTGTTGCCCAGGCTGGAGTGCAGTGGCACAATCTCGGCTCTCTGCAACCTCCGCCTCCCGGGTTCAAGCAATTCTTCTGCCTCAGCCTCCCAAGTAACTGGGATTACAGGCACTCGCCACCACGCCCAGCTAACAGAAGTCACTTTCATCGCCGTCTTTGTTTTGGTGAGTTTTGGCCAGCTTTTTTACCACATCCTGTTTTATCAGCAGGGTCTTTGTGATCTGTATCTTGTGCCAACCTCCTATCTCATCTTGTGACTAAGAATGCCTGACCTTTTGGGAAGGCAGCCCAGTAGGTCTCATCTTCATTTTACCCAGCCTGTATTCACGATGGAGTCGCTCTGGTTTGAATGCCTCTGACACTAGCTCAGCTGCTCCTGATGCTGCTATAACATCTATTACTACTACTATTACCCCGGTAGTAGCACTATTACTACTAATGCTACTATTACTCCTACTGTTACTATTTCTACTAAGAGCTACTATTTATTGAACACTTACTGTGTACCAGGCACTGTGTTAATTGAAAACCTGTGCAGAGCCTCATAATAGTCTCAATAAGGAGGTTAAACAGGGGTTTACCATATGATAATTAGGTACCTTATAGGCACAATAATCTGTGATATAAGTATTGTTATCATTCTCATTTAAGAGAGGAGGAAACTGAGCCTCTGGAAAGTTGAGTAGGTCTGATACAAAGCTCACATTCTTGACCACTATACCACATTGCCACAAAGAGCTTGCCACCTCTTCTTCCGGCTCCCCAAAGGCATTCTCTCAGTGTTGGCTCTTAAATATTTATATATGCATAACATAAAATTATGTGGCTTCACAAACCTTCAAAAATGTAGAAGGCATGACCAACGATCCACAGTAAAGATGATGTAGGGCAAAATAGCTGAGGATGAAGATCACTAAGATTCGATGTAAATCAGAATCATCAGAACAGACTACAAGGTCCAAATAAATCACGAATGCAGAGGAGTGCCTGGCACTTGGTAGACCTCAGTGGATATCAGTCGAGTGATCTGCCCATCAGATGCTCACAATCCACCTCTGTATCACTGTGCAGCTTCTGCTTAAGCATTTCCAGGGACAGTTTGCTCACTACCCACAAAGGGAAGCCATTTCCTTTTATAGCAGGGATGGTGATTATAAAATATTTTCTTATGCTAAGCCAAAATTCCAACTTCCTGTAATTGCCAGTCTTTGATCTTCGTTGTACTCTTTACATACCTACATAATACATTCTCTGCTCCACATATTTTCCAATACAGAAATATCTCTATTTACCAACAAGTTATAACTTGATACCTGTCCTTGGGTCCATTGGTTTCCAAGTACACAGAGGCAAAGAAGGGTTTCTCTTTGCAGTCTCTGGATGCATTTTCACAAAATAGAAATATGAGTTGATATTTCAAAGCTTTACAACCAAGCATAGTCTCTTCTTTACTGCTAGTTCTGTTGGGCCCCCTTTTCCATTTATAACCTAGCATTATCTTTTTTTTTCACATATGCTTTTCTTTTTTAAAAATATAGTTTTAAGTTCTGGGAAATATGTGGAGGATGTGCAGGTTTGTTACACAGGTAAACATGTGCCATGGTGGTATACCTATCAACTCATCACCTAGGTATTAAGCCCCACATGCCTTAGCTATTTGTCACGATGCTCTCCCTCACCCTGCCCTTTAAACAGGGCCCAGTGTTTGTTGTTCCCCTGCCTGTGTCCATGTGTTCTCATTGTTCAGCTCCCATATATAAGTGAGAGCATGTGGTGTTTGGTTTTCTGTTCCTGTGTTAGTTTGCTGAGGATAATGGCTTCCAGCTCCATCTATGTCCTTGCAAAGGACATGATGTCATTCCTTTTTATGGCTGCATAGTATTCCATGGTGTATATGTAGCACATTTTCTTTATCCAGTCTATTGTTGATGGGCCTTTGGGTTGATTTCATGTCTCTACTATTGTGAATAGTGTTCCAATAAACATATGCATGCATATATCTTTATAATAGAATGATTTATATTCCTTTGGGTATATACTCAGTAATGGGATTGCTGGGTCAAATGGTATTTCTGGTTCTAGAACTTTGAGGAATCACCACACGGTCTTCCACAATGATTGAACTAATTTACATTCCCACTAACAGCATAAAAGCTTTCCTATTTCTCCACAGCCTCACCAGCATTTGTTGTTTCTTGACTTTTAATAATCACCATTCTGACTGGCATGCAATGGTATCTGATTGTGGTCTTCATTTGCATTTCTCTAATGATCAGTGATGTTGAGCTTTCATGTTTGATGGCCACATAAATGTCTTCTTTTGAAAAGTGTCTGTTCTGTTCATGTCCTTTGCCCACCTTTTGATGGGGTTGTTTTTCTCTTGTAAATTTGTTTAAGTTCCTTGTAGATTCTGAATATTAGACCTTTGTCAGATGGATAGATTGCAAAAATTTTCTCCCATTCTGTAGGTTGTCTATTTACTCTGATGATAGTTTCTTTTGCTGTACAGAAGCCCTTTAGTTTAATTAGATCCCATTTGTTAATTTTTGCTTTCGTTGCGGTTGCTTTTGATGTTTTTGTCATGAAATCTTTGCCTGCGCCTATGTCCTGAATGGTATTGCCTGGATTTTCTTCTAGGGTTTTTATAGTATTGGGTTTTACATTTAAGTCTCTTTATTATTATTATTATTATTATTATTATCATTATTATTATCATTATACTTTAAGTTCTGGGGTACATGTGCAGAACGTGCAGGTTTGTTACATAGGTATCCACCTTGAGTTAATTTTTGTGTAAGGTGTAAGAAAGGGGTCCAGTTTCAATTTTCTGCAGATGGCTAGCCAGTTTTTCCAGCACCGTTTATTAAATAGGGAATCATTTCCCTATTGCTTGCTTTTGTCAGTTGTGTCAAAGATCAGATGGTTGTAGACGTGTGGTCTTATTTCTGAGATCTCTATTCTGTTCCGTTGGTCTATGTCCCTGTTTTTGTACCAGTACCATGCTGTTTTGGTTACTGTAGACTTGTATAGTTTGAAATTGGGTAGTGTGATGCCTCCAGTTTTGCTCTTCTTGCTTAGGATTTTATTTGCTACATGGACTCTTTTTTGGTTCCATATGAATTTTAAAGTAGTTTTTTCTAATTCTGTGAAGAATGTCAATGGTAGTTTAATGGAAATACCATTGAATCTATAAATTACTTTGGGTAGTATGGCCATTTTCATGATATTGATTCTTCCTATCCACGAGCATGAAATGTTTTTCCATTTGTTTATGTCCTCTCTTATTTCCTTGAGCAGTGGTTTGTAGTTCTCCTTGAAGAGGTCCTTCACTTCCCTTGTTAGCTGTATTCCTAGGTATTTTATTCTCTTTGTAACAATTGTCAATGGGAGTTCATTCATGATTTGGCTCTCTGCTTGTCTGTTGTTGGTGTATAGGAATGCTTGTGATTTTTGCACATTGATTTTGTATCCTGAGACTTTGCTGAAGTTGCTTATCAGCTTAAGGAGCTTTTGGGTTGAGATAATGGGCTTTTCTAGATGTAGAATCATGTCGTCTGCAAACAGGGACAGTTTGACTTCCTCTCTTCCTATTTGAATACTCTTTATTTCTTATTGCCAGGTTTCTCTTGCCAGTTTGCCCTGGCCAGAACTTCCAATACTATGTTGAATAGGAGTGGTGAGAGAGGGCATCCTTGCCTAGTGCCAGTTTTCAAGGGGAATACTTCCAGCTTTTGCCCGTCTAGTATGATACTAGCTGTGGGTTGGTCATAAATGGCTCTTACTATTTTGAGATATGTTCTATCAATACCTAGTTTATTCAGAGTTTTTAACATGAAGTGATGTTGAATTTTATTGAAGGCCTTTTCTGCATCTATTGAAATAATCATGTGGTTTTTGTCTTTAGTTCCGTTTATGTGATGAATTACATTTATTGATTTGAATATTGTTGAACCAGCCTTGCATCCCAGGGATGAAGCCGATTTGATCATGGTAGATAAGCTTTTTGATGTGCTGCTGGATTTGGTTTGCCAGTATTTTATTGAAAAATTTTGCATCAGTGTTCATCAGGGATATTGGCTTGCAGTTTCCTTTTTTTGTTGTATCTCTGCCGGGTTTTGGTATCAGGATGATGCTGGCTTCATAAAGTGAGCTGGGGAGAAGTCCCTCCTTTTCAATTGTTTGGAATAGTTTCAGAAGAAATGATACCAGCTCTTCTTTGTATGTTTGGTAGAATTCAGCTGTAAATCTATCTGGTCCTGGGTTTTTTTTTGGTTGGCAAGCTATTTATCACTGCTTCAATTTCAGAACTTGTTATTGGTCTATTCAGGGATTCAACTTCTTCCTGGTTTAATCTAGCATTGTGTGTGCAAATCATCTGTTGAGTCACAGAAGCTTCCTTTCCTGTTGATCTCTGTCAGTGTCGTGGAAACCCCTTAGCAGGGTTGGTTATTAATAGTACATAGTTATACTAAGTTAGTACATTATCTGTACTTAGCTCCTCACCATTCATTTTGATGCTGTAGAAAATCAAATGTCCTCCAACTTAGGAACCCTCCATGGCTGGGGACAAACTTTCAATATCAATGTGTTTAACAAACTGAGGCTCAAAGTTCTCAAACTAAATCCTTGGCTTCTACATCATAGTCTTGGAAACCCACTTTCATCCCCTTTTGAAAACTATAATTATATTTGCTCATTTCCAATTTTCCTGGGATGTAGTAGGTTCATAAAAATCCTCAATATTAGTCAATATTCTCCTTTCCATCCTCTTACCAATACTTTAATGAACATCTTATATGTAAAGCTTTTGTTTCTCCATCAAAAAAATTAAAAAGGAGCAGAGAGAAATCAGATCCAGCCTATAGAAAACCACAGGTAATGAAGACCCACTGTAGTAACATTATACGTCTGAATCTGCTAGATATCCATTATGTGAGATATATACATAATATGTATGCTCCAGATTAACTCCGGATTCAGGCAGAATTGGGTTCTGCACATGATCCATTTATCCTTTGACCTCATGAGGTGCCAAAGAGCATTTTATAGATGGAAAAGACAGACCAAGGGAGTCTTGCCCCCACAGCTCCCCAGTTTGTGAATCAGGATTCACGTGTGGCTGGTTCATCCGGTGATTCACCAAACAAATTAAGAAAAATGACCAATGAGCATAGAATTCAGATTTTAACGGATTTAGCACCAAGCATTGTTCTTTTGTATGTGCACACAGAACACACACTCTGTGTCTCAGCATTCTCAGCTCTCCGTTGGTGAGCAGATTCAGGGGTGATTTCTCAGTCTTGGTTACACTCTAGGAAAAATACAGGCAACTTTGATTGTACTATTGATGAAATCCTATTCTATATACAATTCTGGAGTGTTGTACCAGGTCTCCTTCGACTGGAGATGTACAGTGTTGCATTGGTAACCTTTTGGCATTTGAACAATAGGCAAGCATCTGAACACCTATGTCTACATAGATGGTTTTTCATATTGGTTCTTTGAATCTTGATTTAAATTCCTATCCCAGGAACACTATGCAAGAGTCTGGGAGAAGTAATCTTGCATAGCAATGGTGATAAAGTCTCTCTTCAGCCAGGCTTTTTCTTTGGCGTGTGTGTGCGTGTGTGTCCATCCACTTGTGCATGCATTTACTCATGTGTGTACACACATACAAGTACATGCATCTATACACTTGATGGATAATTTTTGAGCACTTACCAAGTGCCAGGCCCAGTGCTAATTTCTGTCAATCAAATTAATATAAAAGATTTTAAAAATCCACAGTGCAGTAAGAAAGACAAATAAACAAGTACTATAAAAGAAATAGAAAGTCTGAGGAATAGGTGTGCACAGACAGGAGAGGGTGTCAGGGAGGGCTTTAATTGAGCTGGGTCTTTAAAGATAAGTAGACATCTGCTAAGTAAATTAAAAGAGAGAGTAGTCCAATCAGAGAAGAGTCCACACAAAGATTTGAAGAGTGTGGCATTTCAGGGGACAGTGGGAGTTTAATGTAGTGTAAGATAAGGCAGACAGCAGTAAGGGGAGGACAATGAAGCTGATGGAAGCAGGAGCACATCTGGAAGGGGCTCGAACATCAGGTCTGAGAGTCTGAGCTTTATTGTGTAGGCATATGAGAGGCTGACTCCATCTGGGCAGTGATCTCGGGTTGCAAATGGTTATGGAAGAGATACCCCTATAAGCTACTCAGGAACATTATATGGAGAAATTATTACATATATTACTAAAGCTACATTGTGCCCCTCAGGGTTCCCCAACATCAGCACTATTGACATTTCGGGCCAGATAATTCTTTGTTGTGGGGGGCTGGCCAGTGCATTGTAGCATGTTCAGCAGCATCCCTGAATGCTCACTAGATGCGAGTGGCTCTCACCCCCGACTTGTGACAACCAAAAATGTCTCTAGGTATTGCCAAATGTCTCCTGGGGACAAAATTGCTCCTCGTTGAGAACCACTGGTGTACTTCTTGTGGTAGGTGCTATGCTAGGAAATTCTTCCAGAGGCAAAGTAGAAGTACAGAGTGAGTTGCAGTGGAAAAAGAAACACTTTAGCATAATCTACAGTGGCTGGGGGCAGTCTGTTCTTCCAGATTCCACTTTGAAGAAATCCAGAATTTTTTTCTGCCATGTAGCCTATACATCCCAGGTAGACTCTATCTTTTGACTGTGTAATTAGGTAATCTTATCCTGCCTGTTGGCCCAGGGCCACATGAGACCAGAGCATCCACTCTGAAGACCACACTTTAGCCAAGTGTATTAGGAAAGTAAAACCTGATATACCCTGGCATCCAGTCAAATAGACTTTGTTGTCACAGGTAATTTTTACACAGGAAGAATACAAAGATCAAGCCTGCTTTCAGGAAAATGAGCAGTGACTGTGAGGCACATGTACTGGAATGAGAAGAGATGAGGGTCAGGCCCAGGAGCTCTAATAAGGAGGCTGCTCCTATTCTCAAGGCAAGAAGTGCTGAAAACTTGACTGAGGAAGTGGCAGTAGGAATGGGAGGAAAGGGCCACCCTAGAGGACAGTTCCACAGTAAAATGACAGAATTTACCAGCCAATCAGATGGGAACAGAGAAGTAGGAGCTGTGCATGACTCCATTCTGTCTGACCTTGGAAACTGGTTGCACTCTAATGCTATTGACCACCTGGAATAGAAAGAGACCAAATTCAATTTGATTCCTGTTGCCTTGTTGATCTATGATAAAATAATTTGCTGAATCATTTTAAGAGTGGCCATTATAGTTACAACTAATTAATAAATCCAGAGCCATTATAATCACCATTAATTCTTACTAACCTCATAGTATCCCATATTAATTCCTTTGGGAATAAAGAACTAGAATATTCATGTCTTGTCCTCTAGAAATTCTGATCAAATTAAAAAGACATGCATTTATTTAAAAATTTAATTATAAAACAAAACAAGACTATCAAAGATGGTCCAAATAAGCAACCCATGTGTTTCTGGTAATGAGTTCTGTGAGTTCAGAAAAGGGCCAGAGTAGAAACACTCACCCGGAGCTTAGTCAGATGGAGGCCAACCTTACGAGTTGACATTAAACAAATATATGGTATGTTCTATCCCTTAGAACTGGGACTCTCAAAATAAGGTCTGGGATCCCTGGGGATATTCCAGACTATTTCACAGGGGTCTGTGAGGGCAAAACTATTTTCAGATCATATCAAGACTTTATTTATCTTTTTCTCTCTCATTCTGACATACGTTTACAGAGCAGTTTTTCAGAGGTCAAGTGATGTGATGACATCCTTATTCTGATAGTGCATGAAACGTGTCCTTTTGTATTGAGTTTTTAAATGTTCCCTGTTTTAGCTTCTAACATGATAAATATATCTATCTATCATCTATCTATCTATCTATCTATCTATCTATCTATCTATCTATCATCTATCTATCTATCTATCTCACATCAGCCCGCTGATATGGTTTGGCTGTGTCTCCACTCAAATCTCACCTTGAATTGTAGCTTCCATAATCCCCACATGTTGTGGGAGGGATCAGGTGGGAGGTAATCGAATCATGGGGTGGGTTTTTCCCCATGCTGGTCTCCTGATAGTGAATAAGTCTCATGAGATCTGATGGTTTTATAAAAGGGCAGTTCTCAGGCAACCTGCAGAATGGCAGAAAATTTTTGCAATCTGCCCATCTGACAAAGGGCTAATATCCACAGTTTACAAAGAACTTAAACAAATTTGCAAGAAAAAATCAAACAACCCCATCAAAAAGTGCGCAAAGGATATGAACCGACACTTCTCAAAAGAAGACATTTATGCAGCCAACAGATACATGAAAAAATGCTCATCATCACTGGTCATTACAGAAATGCAAATCAAAACCACAATGAGATACCATCTCATACCAGTTAGAATGGTGATCATTAAAAAGTCAGGAAACAACAGGTGCTGGAGAGGATGTGGAGAAATAGGAATGCTTTTACACTGTTGGTGGGAGTGTAAACTAGTTCAACCATTGTGGAAGACAGTGTGGTGATTCCTCAAGGATCTAGAACTAGAAATACCATTTGACCCAGCCATCCCATTACTGGGTATATACCCAAAGGATTATAAATCATGCTACTATAAAGACACATGCATGCATATGTTTATTGCGGCACTATTCACAACAGCAAAGACTTGGAACCAACCCAAATGTCCACCAATGATAGACTGGATTAAGAAAATGTGGCACATATACACCATGGAATACTATGCAGCCATAAAAAAGGATGAATTCATGTCCTTTGTAGGGACATGGATGAAGCTGGAAACCATCATTCTGAGCAAACTATCACAAGGACAGAAAACCAAACACCACATGTTCTCACTCATAGGTGGGAATTGAACAATGAGAACACTTGGACACAGGGCGGGGAGCATCACACACCAGGACCTGTCGTGGGGTGGGGGAAGGGGGCAGGGATAGCATTAGGAGAAATACCTAATGTAAATGACGGATTAGTGGGTGCAGCAAACCAACATGGCACATGTATACATATGTAACAAACCTGCATGATGTGCACATGTACCCTAGAACTTAAAGTATAATTTTTTTTAAAAAGGCAGTTATCCTGCACACACTATCTTGCCTGCTGCCATGTAAGATGTCCCTTTGCTATTCCTTTGTCTTCCTTTGATTGTGAGGCCTTTCCAGCCATACAGAACTGTGAATCCATTAAACTTGTTTCCTTTATAAATTATCTAGTTTCAGGTATGTCTTTATTAGCAGCATGAGAACAGACTAATACGCCCACAAAGAGCTCTTTGGAGTCCTCACTAAAATTTTTAGGAGAGTAAAGGGGTCTTTGGATGAAAAAGCTTGGGAACTACTGCCTTAGAAAGACTACTAAAAGGTATGCTTCACTCCAGCTGACCAAGCTGCAGCATGTCACCTCAGTAACCCAATGCTTTGCCCTAGGCCTTTTCATCCTGTTGGCTCCAAATCTCTTCTGTTACTGATAACTTAGCTTCTCTATACATCTGAAGTCACTATTCTGTCTCCTACTGTTGCTTTGTTGCTGATAGAAAATGATTTTTGCTCAATATTTCCTCACCTTGTCTCCTTAATATGAGCTGGTATCCTAGACTTCAAGACCTCAGTCAGAAACGCAGCTCATTTACTTTACCATTCTACAGAGGTACTTATATTAATATTTTTGGAAGTATCTAAATTGAATCAGATTCTATTATCTTTCTAAACAAGATAAAAACCTCACAATAATATGTCTGTCCCCAAAATTATCCACCCCAATTAAAATCCTTGTAATTGTTTAGAATTTTAGTTCTAACTTGTTTTATGTAAAAAATTATTGATAGTATTATAGTTAATATTATTGTACTACCTATTTACATTTAGATTTGGGTATTCAATTTGTGAGAATCTGAGGGTTGTAAGTTTTCAGAGTCTTTGTCTATCTGAAAATATGATTATTTCATCCTCACTCTTAAATAATAATTTGGCTGAGCATTGCAAATAGTATATTTCTGGTTACAACCTTGGGTAATGAGCAAAGTGATTTTCGTTCCTGTTCACAAACATGCAAAAGAGACTTTGGCTTCCTGCTTCATGTGGAGAGCCTAGTCCCAGTTTCCTACCACATGCAGCAGGTGTTAGGTGCCGGTCCCCAAGCTGGTGTTAAGACTCCAACCTTGGTGACCTTATTCACTCTGGGCTCCCCATGTGCTGTGTGCAGCTTCAGTTCTTGGTAACCACTGGGTTTTCCTTTCCATTTGTGATCCATAAAGATTTTCCTTTTTTGTTTTAGATTGTGGCCATGCATTTATATATACATATATATTTAATATTGAATCTATCATTCCTATGTGTTTGGAGAATAGTGATGTTTCTGCGTGTGCTCAACTCACCATCTACAGGTCTAAGCCCATATCCTTATAATGGAGCCAGGGGATATATTTGCCAAGGTCTAGAAATACTCAATCTTTTTGACTTACCAAAGCAAGCACAAAATGCAAAGCACTAATTTAGATTTTGTTAAAGATCTTAAATTAAACCTGGGCAATGCTGCATTTGGATTGGTTATTGCAAATTAAACAGAACTATTTCATTTACATTTATGGTCATGTAGGTTAATTAAAAATTTCTCTTTAGAAATACAGCCCCCAAGACTCTATGTAATTTAAATAGGTTCTACATTCATGCAGAGTGAGAATGGCAGTTTCAATATTTAATTCTTGCTTCATAAACTTTGAAGGCTAAAAACACATCATCCCCAAGTTCTGAACTCTCTTTATGTTGGAAACAACTCACTAAAGGCAACTTGGAGTTGCTAGGTAACTTGGTGTCTGTGGAAAGCTTCTGATAAAATATATTTAAATCAGATTTCCTGGAGTAGATGGGCAAACTGAAGTGGAAAATAAATTCAAATGATTTGATATTGGCTTTTCATGCTAAAACTAAAATCTCCTTGCAGTCAAAGCTCACAGAGATCTTCTTAACTTTAGGGTGGTCTTGCTGCACAGAGCATCACATCTCATTCCCCACAACATGAGGCCATCTGAGCTTTGTGAGCTGAATTACTTTCTAGCAATTGGGAAAGATCCCTAAAGAAGAAACAGTGCATGGAGAAGAGTCTGAATGTGTCTGCTTTCCCCACTTCTTCACTGGGTACAATCCTTTCTCGTAAGTTAATGGACCTGGTTGGGGTGGTCTTGTCTTTAGTTCTCCCAGATCATAATAATAAAATCTAATTATAAAAGTAGGGTTGAGCTGCTGGGAAGTGAATCAGCTAAGCTACAATCCCCTAGTCTCCAATGGCTCAGGCCAGAAACTCAGAAAACAGAAAAAACTGTGGACTTACTCAGTGAATGCACATACTATAAGGTAGCTATAAGCATCACCCAATGATTGAATTGTACTGTTGGAGCTTACATAGGTTGAGAATAAATAGAAGCTGCCAGTTATTTTTTGATATTTTTGTCTGTGACCAGCGGGTACGTTGTGGGACTGGTGGGGGTTATATATAATCTTCTATGAGGAAGACTTCAGGAATCTTTTTCTGAAGGAGAAACTTCAGTCACCCTACAACCCACAAAAGTCACTTCTTTGCTGAAGTCTCTATAATCTTTTAGGGTTGGTGAATTTGTACAAAAATGATACAAAAGGAATCTGGTAGTTAACTTATTAGTTCTGGAACTGATTAGCAAAGAATGCTCAAATTCCTAGAAATGATGCCCCAGAGAAGTGTCATCACCTCTCTAATGACCTGCAAATGCAGATGAAATTAAAAAAGAAAATGATTATTGGCCAGCTCAGTGGCTCACACCTGTAATCCCAGCATTTCAGGAGGCCAAGATGGGAGGATCATTTGAGCCCAGGAGTTCATGACCAGCCTGGGCAACAAAGTGAAACTCCTCCTTTACAAAAAACAATAAAATAAAATAAAAATGAGCTGGGAGTGGTGGCATGCACCTGTAGTCCCAGCCAGCTACTCTGGAGGCTGAGGCGGGAGGATCACTTGAGCCCAGGAAGTTGAGGCTGCAGTGAACCATGATTGCACTACTACACTCCAGCCTGGGCAGCAGAGTGAGACCCTGTCTCAAAAAAAAAAAAAAAAAGAAAGTGATTATCAAACTCCAGCATATGTGTCTCTTGTTACCTCACTGTAAGAAAAGGGCATACCAGGAAGAGGAGACACCCCAGTGAGAAGCAGGCATAAACCAGGATTTCACGTTAGGAAATTGAAGTCAAGGGAAATGGTTCGTGCTAAGTGGCTACTGTCTGGCAGGCAATGTACTAGGTCCTTCAATTGCATCATTTCACTTAACTATTACAGCAGTTACAGAGGGTTTTTTTTTTTTTTTTTCCATTTCACAGGAGAGAAAACTGAGGCCCCAAAGGGCCTACTAATTTAAAAGTGGTCACAGGGCTAATAAATGACAGAGCCAGGATTCAGAAACCTGTCTGCCTGATTTCAAAGCCCAGGCTACTTTGTCAGGAGACTCAGGAACCTTGGGAGGGAGTGGAATCACAGACACTCTCATACGCTGCTAATGGGAGTGTAAATTGGTTCAAATTTTAGCAATATATGTCAAAATGTTAAGTGTATACACCATGAAATTTAGCAAAATAGGCTTGTAAGAATTTATTCGAGACATGCACTTTCACAATTATATATATATGATATATATATCATATATATCAGATATATCAGATATATATCAGATATATATGATATATGTATCATATATATCATATATATCATATATATCATATATATCATATACATAACAAGTACACAATTATATATATGTGTGTTCATATCAGAATGGTTTGTAACAGAAAAATTGAGAATATCTTTAAGTATCCCATTAATCAGGGATTTGTTAGACAATTCCTGGTAAACCACACAATAGAATACTATTTACTCATTAAAAATAATGAGTTAAATCTATATGAACACATGAAAAGATATTCCCAATATTGTTCAATAAAAAAGTAAGTTGCAAAGCAGCAATACTTGTGAGTTGTGTGGAGGGGGTACAATCCCCTTTGAAAAAAGGGGAATATCTGGAAGCATGCCCAACTCACTCTTGTCAATGGTGAACCTGTAGGGAGTAGGGTGGGGGTGTTTCTTGGTCAAGTGGGGAGGGAATCTTTTACTTTTCACTTTGCGACCTTCTAAATTCTCTGATTTTTTTTTCCTAATAAGCAAGTATTACTTTTATAATAAAAGAAAAAATTTAAAGAAGGCCCTTTGAACTCAGAAAATAATGGAAGGTTTTTATTACACAAAAATGAAGTGGGTCAGGATCTGTTGGAGAATAAAGGGAAGGCAGATGATGATTAAGGAGCTAATGATTGCCAAAGGTCATTTATGTCTTCATGCTAATTGCCAAGGCAGATTCACAAAGAACTTTAGCATTGGAGAGGGTGCACCTTGAAGGCAGAAGACCAAAAAGGAAACTCTTCATGATATCTTGGATAACTTGTCAAACCAACGCCCAAATGCTTTGATATTCTCTCAACCCTGTTCAGTGCATGGAATCATCAACACAATTGTTATGTTCATACAAATTATGAGCAAAGGAATACTAGTAGGCAGCTCAGGTAAGAAGAGAAGTATTTTTCCCCAAAAAACTTGGCTGCAGCAAACCATTCCATCCCCAGGATGCCTGGAGTTTGTCAGTGACAGCTGCAGCCCTTTCTGCCTGGAAATATTCTCCTTCTGATGTGGAAGCAGATTGCATTAGCCTGGCTAATCCGGCCATACACTGGAGAAATGACGAAAGGCCCAAGCTACCCATATGTCCTATAGATTCCAAAAGAAGACGAGCTACCAACAGGTTTTTTGCCATTGCTTTTTCTGATAATGTCAACATCGCCATTATTGTTTGATTAGTTTTCTTTGCACTGAGGCTAAAAGGAATTTCTGCTGAGTGTTTCCAAGATGCCTCAGACATCTCTGGGCACTTTTTGCAGGACATAACTGAATACTTTTTGTGGAACTTTCCTTAAAGTCAGTTACTTTGTGCTGCATGAAAATATGATGTATCTGTTTTCCCTTTACTGCCTAGTGTTTCCTATTCTTATAATTTTGTTCTAGTTAGGTTTCCTTTCGCTTTTAAAAAGCCATTGTTTGTACTTTCCCTATTAATAGTAATAGCTCATCTTTACTAGGGCTTATGTTGTACCAGGCACTATTTTAAGTATTTCATGTAAATTAATTAATTGAACCCTCATTATAAATCTATGAAGTAGGCACTGTTTTCATTAGACAAATGAGGAAACTAAAGTGTGAGGAGCTTAAGGAACTTACCCAAGCAGTACAGCCAGGATTCAAAACAGACCTGTCTTACTCCAAAGCATGTTTATTTAGCCATGTACTACACTGTATCACAACAAAGATGGCAGTCTGTCTGTCCTGTGCTTGACTCCACCTCTTCTCCAGGGCATTGTCAATTCACCTTCCTTAACATGGAGGGACTCTACTCAGAATCCTCAGCTCTCCACCAGCCATGGCTCAAGACACCAGCTCCTTTCCTGCCAATTCTAGCTCAATTGATCTCTTCCTTCGCTAACAACTTTTGCCTTTGTTGAGAGCACCATACAATTAGCATACATTTTTAAATACCCTATTATCTAATTAGCTGAAATACATAATTTAACACTTTCTCACAGTCATACCTACCTTCCCAGGTTTTGAAGGTATATCAGACACCTCTTAGGCTTCATCTCATATCCTCTCAACCCACCTTTTTTTCCAACTTTTGCTGCAGCAAGCAGCTATGCCCAGGTATAACCAGATCAGGATCTTGTCTCAGCTGCACTGTGAATCTGTTCCACTCTCTAGCCTGAGCTTTTCTAACCTGAATAGATGTCTGCTGGAATCTCCTGAGCACTCACACATATGCAAACCTAGAATGCAAACGTACACATTCGAGAGAATTAACATTCCCTGGGGCAAAGCTTGACTAATAAAGATAGGATCTGGTAAGTAGAGCTGCCCTCTCTGGCCCTTGGGCAGAAAACTCTGAGTCACATTCAGAGGCCTACAATAATGACCAGCTTTCTAATGTCTGCTTTTATCAGCTTTCTCTATAAGGAAGTATAGGGCCAAGGCATATGGATGGACCTGTGAGGATTTTTTTTAATCCTATGTTAATGTCCATGAGCATCCACCATAGTGAATCAATAGAGCATCAACAACCAAGTAGACAGGATGACTTGTCTTCTGGATGTCAGTGTCTCTCCATGGCCATTCCAGTACTTTTGCAATTGGCTAATTAATGGCATGGCCATGGTGACAGGAGTAGAGACTAGGCATGGACACAACAGTATCAAGTCCTTCTCACCATGGCTGATATAGCTCCTGCCATTGCTCAATATTTTTCCTGCCAGAGGACAGGCTGGCATAGATAAGGCACCATCCTCAGAGATACTAGCCAGGCACTTGGTGGCAAGGTGATGACATCACACCTAATTCCATTATTAGAATTGACACCTAGTTGGATATGGCTTTGCCTTCCCTGATGTCAGTGCTGTTGCTGACACCGCTATCTGAGGAATGTGTTCTTTACTGAAATGGGAATCCACACAACTATGCCTCAGACTAAGGGATCCATTTGATGGTAAGAGGGTTGTGACAATGGGTACATGATCATGGGATTGATTGATCTTACAATGTACTTCTTCATCTAGAGGCAGCCAGCCTAGTAGAATAATGGAACAGCCTAGCTAAGGTGCTAGCTTGGGCATAATACCCTATGGGGTTGAAATGTATACTCCAACATGCAGTATATGCACAGAACAAACAGTGGTGATTCTCTACTAGCTATAATATATGGGTCCAGGAATCAACTGGTGGAAATAAGATTGGTTCTTTTCACCATCATTCTCAATGATCCACTTGTGAAACGTTTATTAAGCAATTGACCCCAATTCCTATGAGGAAATAGGGTTGCTATTACACAATGGAAGCAATAGGGCAGAAGGGAGTATGTCTAGGACCCAGGGATTCAATGGGGCATCTCTTGGTGATAACTCCAATGCCCATTGATAACTGTAAATCGGCAACTGCAGCAACCTCAGCCCACAGGAGCTAACGCAACCCAGTCCCCTTGTGGGTGAAGGTCTGAGTCACTCTTAGATGACTCCTAGGTTGCTGGGAGGCACCCTAGACCAGCTGAGGTGTTGGTAAAGGGTGAGGCAAAACTAGAATAGGGGTGGAAGATGAAGGTGACAAATATTAATTATGGCATTGAGATCAGTTGTAGCGGTGAGGACTGGACCTCATTACATTAACCTTCCTTTATGAAGTCTTGAAGGCTCTGTGAAGAAAAATAAAGCAGAATAGGGAGACGGAGAATAGCAGGATTGGGTGACTATTTAAAGAGTGGTCAAGGAAGCTTTCTCTGATTAGATGACATTTGAGCAGAAACCTAAATGAAGTAAAGGAGCAAGCCATATGAGTACACAGGACAAGAGCATTCCAGAGAGAGAAAGTAGCAGTCTAGATGTTTTGAAGTGAGAGCATGCTTGATGTGTTTGAGGAGGGTAGTGTGGCTGGAAGGGGGCGACACTCCTGTCATCATGGCCATGCCATTAATGAGCCAATTGCAAAAGTACTGGAATGGCCATGGAGAGACACTGACATCCAGAAGACAAGTCATCCTGTCTACTTGGTTGTTGATGCTCTATTGATTCACTATGGTGGATGCTCATGGACATTAACATAGGATTAAAAAAAATCCTCACCCTTTATGCCTATCCTCATAGGTCCATCCATATGCGTTGGCCCTATACTTCCTTATAAAGAAAGCTGATAAAAGCAGACATTAGAAAGCTGGTCATTATTGTAGGCCTCTGAATGTGACTCAGAGTTTTCTGCCCAAGGGCCAGAGAGGGCAGCTCTACTTACCAGATCCTATCTTTATTAGTCAAGCTTTGCCCCAGGGAATGTTAATTCTCTTGAATGTGTAAGTTTGCATTCTAGGAGGGAAGCAGGAAGAGAAGTGATCAGGAAGGTAGCAGGGCTCAAACCATGATGGGCTTTGCAGGTAGAATGAGGACTTTGGGTCCCATTTTGTGTGAGGTAGGGAGCCATCAGTGGATTCTGAGATGATATGATTTATTTTACATTATATAGAGTCCTCTGCTGCTCTGTGGATTGGCTATATGAAGTCAAGGAGGGAGTGCGGGGAGATCAGTTAGGACACTACTGTGGTAGCATGTTTAGATCTCATTTAAGATGGGGTTTCTGGGTGCATAGGGTAAAGGCATGGAGTTGCTGAACATCAGATCTTGGATTAAGAGTGGTATTACTGTTCTTCAGAGTTGACTTTAAGCTACTCCTGAGCAAAAACTAACTCTTCTACTTCTTATAAATCTTTCCTAACGCATAGCACAGCCCGATGGGTGTAGTGGTGAATGCTCAGAAAATGCCTATGATTTTCTCATTTGAACATCTACTTAGTCTGTGCTAAGAATTCATAGAAGCAATCTCTCTACATTAAAACACATAAGTGACATGTGGTTTCCAAGATCAGGCCTATCATTTGAACATAGGTACCCAGACCACGTGCTAGGAAATGTGCTCCTTGCTACACACATACCTTCTCTTTTAATCCTCTTAACAACCCTGGCAGGTGAGGTTATTCTTTACAAGGTACAGGTGGGGTTATTCTGTATAAGTTATTCATACAAGTTTCTGTATGAAGAAACAGAGACTGGGGGTAGAGGTTGAGTAAACTGCCAATGGTCATCAGAGGGTAAGGGACAGAGCTCCGGATCTGAACCAAAAGCTGATTCCAGAGCCCACGCTTAACAACAACTCTGAACTACTCATCCACATTCTTTGGTGGCCTAATCTTATTTTTATGAACTTTCAGATTCTTCTGACTATGAAAAATAACTAACATTAACAGGAAGAGATGATTTTTTAAGCCTCATTTGCCTGGAGGAAAATAACTAAGGTAATGATTCTATTTGTTTATTAAGATGCCTGTTAGAATGATCCTTTTGCTCCTGGAAAATCATTTGGGCCAATGACAAGAATGGGTGGGCATTTTATTCTGAGCTTCTTTGATGATATCTGCTGCAGTTTTCTTGCTGTGTGACTTTTTTCCCCCAGAAAGCCATAGTACTGCCTTATTCCTGCTTTAAAAAATCATTAGTGTAGTTGCATCACAGAAGAAGGAAAAGAAAAAACACGTGTGAGCTGCCCATGAAATAGAGTAGTTTGCCACACATGAGCACAGCCCTTTTCATGTGCTGGCTGTGAGCCTGTCCTCATGCTGGGGTGGAGAAGCTCATTACTGCTCAGAGTAACCAAGAAACAGGGCCTAGCAAAGAGTAGAGGGAGACCAAAGGCCCCGAGTGCTCCCACCAAATTGGATCCTGGAAAGTCTGACACTGGAGCAACTACGAGAGTCACTCATCAGCCACTTGCTTGGGCTTTTTACAATGAAATTGCAGGGATAAAGGAGGCCATTCTGGTGAACTGGAGCATCGCCCAGTATTTCCCAATGGACAGAAGGGTCACAGGGTTTGAGGTCATGTAGAATAACTGATGCAAAAGTAGCAGATACTTGTTTGTCCAGACTGCAAATGCCCAGTTTTAATGTCTTGCTGAATCTGCAGCTCTCCTAGAAGCACAATGAAGTGTCTGCAACTCAGAACACCTTTTGTGCCTTGGACACTGCATGTCCCCTTCACTCCTGCTTTCCACTTCTACCTTCTTGGCCACCCTGCCTGTTTGTTTTGATGAACTTTTGCCACTGGAGTTGGTATGTCCTGCCTAAATGGCATTTCAGCATGGATTTCCCCAGGTGCCTAGCATCCTTGCCTAGATTAACGTGTCAGTGGCATATGGTGCAAATGGGCTGTCGTTCAGTCTCAGAATCAGTTTAAAATATCTGCCAGGCTGCTGACTCCTTTGGCATAATGCCTGTGGCCCCAGTGTTTGAGAAAGGAGAGCAACATTGTCTGAAAATTATTTAGAGTGAATTTTTTCTAAGAGCCAGAATCTGGCTTCCTGTCTTTCCGCATTACTCTGTCTCTCTCTCTCTCTCTCTTTTCTCTCTCTCATTTCTTATCCCTGGTATCTGAGCAAAAGAAAGAAGCCTATGTTCTGATATTGAGTGCCTAGGAGCAGGGAAAATGTTGAGAGCAGCCTTTGTTGTATTGGTTCCTTTATTTATTTATTTATTCATTTATTTATTTTTGAGACAGAGTCTCGTGTCACTCAGGCTGGAGTGTAGTGGTGCGATCTTGGCTCACTGCAACCTCTGCCTCCCAGGTTCCAGCAATTCTCCTGCCTCAACCTCCCAAGTAGCTTGGATTACAGGTGCACACCACCATGCCAGGATAATCTTTTGTATTTTAGTAGAGTCGGGGTTTCACCATGTTGCCCAGGCTGGTCTCAAACTCCTGAGCTCAGGCAATCCACCCACCTCGGCCTCCCAAAGTGCTGGGATTACAGGTGTGAGTCACCACGCCCAGCCATTGCATTGGTTCCTTTGCAGGCTCTTTTTCCATAAAGGGGAGTACGTTGCTTTTCAAACACTGTTGCATTTGATTCTCTTAAAAGCCCTTGTGTAGGTATTAGCTCCATTTTGCAGATAAAAAAATTGAGGCTCAGACAATTTTTAATGTGGTGAAAGCATACTACAAAGAAGTAGAAGAAGTAGAATTCAGACCCAGGTAATCTGACTTCACAGTCCAAAGTCTTTTCACTCTATTAAGTCCATGCATTGACTATCATCTGAACTGATATTGTGCCAACATCCAAGCATCTCTGGGGAAGGAGATCTATTTTTACTGCAGTTCAACAGGCAGAGCTCATAGAAGTCTGCATCTCTGTAAGCATTGTCAGCAAGTGCTCCTGGCTTTTTCTTGTACAAACTCCTCATCATGCTCTTCTCTCAGTGTGTTTAATGGTGGGTCATTGTTACTGTTTAGTTGCCTGATGGGTTTCTGGCTCCTAAATCCAAGTAACGAAGCAGATCCTGCTGTCCCTGGGATTATCCCCTCTTGATGAGTGATGACCTCAGGATTGGAGGCAGCCGACCTGCGGGCAGAGAGAGGGGGATGTCAAAGGTTCCTCCAGCTCAATTTGGATTGTTGAACCAGAATAATCCGGGCAGCAGGGCTCGTGGAATTGGCCTCAACTGGCAATCTTTTTCCAGAACTGTTCTTTCTCAATTTTTGTATTTGAGGTGGAGTGTTTCTGCCAATTTCTCACTTACATCCTCTCTTTTCTGCTGTAGGTATTTGGAAAGCACCCTCACTCTCATCTATTGGCTGGATTCATTGTCTCCACAACACCAAACAATCAGATGGACTCCATTCACCAGCTACTCATTTCCACCTTTATGCTGTACTTTGCTAGAACGTTTCACTTAAAATACCTCCCAGGTCTTTATTCCGTCACCAAAATTCTGTACCTGCTTCAAGGCTCTGTCCAATTCATCACTTTCAAGAAATCTCCAAATGAGTCTATCCAACTAATAGCTTCTTTATTCCAAATTCCTTCCAATGATAACAACAACAGCACTTCTTAAAAAATTTATAATTGCTAATTTAAATAAGTAATATCATGTGGCCCAACATTTAAATGTACACAGGGTGTACAAATAATCAAAGTGAAAAGTAATTTGTGCTCTTGTCCCAGCTCCCTAGCTCCCAGCTCACAGGCACTCTGTGACCAGTTCCTTTTGTCTCCTTCTGAGCCTTCCAGAGATATCTTTATATGTATAAGTATATATACTTTTAAAAAATGCATCAACAATGTATGAGAATTACTGTTAACATATATTAGCAATTATTTAAGAGATGCCATGCTAAGTACTTTACATGTATTATTTCATTGAATCCTCCAACAACTTTATCAGATGGATCCTCATATGATCCATATTTATAAATAAAGAAATAGAGGCTCAGAAAAGTTAAGGAGCTTACCTATGATCACATAGTGACGTAGCAGAGTTGGAATTTGACCCCCGGCTGCCTGACTGCAGAGCCCAAGCTCCTAAACACTGTGCTACTTGCCTTAAAATGACCCTCTGATTGTCTCATATACATATGCATCTGGCTTCCCAGCTAAATCAAAGAGTCTTCAAAAACAAAAGAAGCAGTGTGGGACAGTGGAAAGAACATACACTAGGGAATCAAATCCTGGCTTTGAAACTTACTAGCTATGTGACTACAGGTAAGTTTCTGAAACTCTCTGAATGTCCATGTTCTCATCTGTAAAGTTAGAAAACTGCTAACCTCATTAGCATTAGAGGGAGGGAGGAGTGTTGTGACCATCAGGGGAGATAAAGAATGTAAAGCATCTGACACATTAGAGGTTTGCAGAAATAGTAGTGACTTTCTCAAGAGCTGTGTCTTTTTAAAAATACATTTGCCTGCTTTAGCTACCCTATGCAAGGTAGAAATGTGCATAGGCAATCCTCATGTGATGTTTGACATAATATAAACCTGACCTTTCCAATGGAAAATACCACACAGAAGTCCCTGAAAGTAAATACAAGGCAACAGTCTCTTGTACCTAGGACCCATGGGGCTAGCTCTAGAGGGAATAGTTGGTCATTTGTTGGCTATTCAAAGAAATGTATAGAATAGTATACAAGACTGGCCTAATGGTCGTACATATTGTAAATCTTCACTGGGGTAAACAAGCATAAATGGAATCTAAAGGGGGAAAAAAAAACTGAGGAAACACTGTTAGGAATTTTTTCTGGAATATTCTTCCTCCAGACACCCTCATGGTAACCCTTTCACCTCCTTCTGGTCACCTCCTCAGAGGTCTCTCCTGACCTGCAACCTGTCCCCACTCCCACTTTATTTTTAATTTTTTCATAACACTTTGCACCTGCAATTATATGATATAATTTTCCTGTCTTTTGCATATGTTTTTCATGGTCTGATTCCTCTAGAATGTAAGCTCCCTGAGGGCAGAGGCCTTGTTGTTTTCATTGATATATCCTGAACACTTCAAATAGTGTCTGGCACATAATGCCTGCTCAATAAATACCTATTGGAGGAATAAATTTTTCAGATAAGAAAACTGAGGTTAAGAAACTTAGCCTAGATAATTTTGCTAGTTAACAGCAGAGTTAAGATTAGAACTCAGTTTTTCTGCCTGCCAAACCAGTTGTCTTTCTATTAAATCATATTTTTAAGGATGTAGGAGCATATACGTAGGATTGAGGAAAGATTTGACTATCGAGGAATCCAGAAAAAACTGGAAATGAGTGCATATAGACAAAATAACTGAACCATGAAAGTGACAGTAGGAAAAAAAAAGCCATAGATGTGGGTGGTAATGTTGATTTTCTTCAAAATTTTGTTTAAGTACCTGAGACTCTGCTGTCAGTTTATCTAGTGAAATAAGATTCATGATCAATATGTGGAGATGGAAATTTCAGACCTCATTATACACAAACTGAAGATTATTCCTTTGCTGTCACTGTGGCATTTGACACGCCAGTGAAAACGAAAGGAAATCTGTCTCAGATGCCCCTTTTAGCTTTGACAGATGTGGAAATGCACGAGTTTGGAGAGTTAATTTTTGGTTGGATATTACATGTGAGCATGTCCCAAGATACAGCTAGAGAAACTACCACCATCTTCACAGTTGAGAGCCACAGCCCTAGTGATGCACTGAATTTCAGTCCAGGATGTCTACTCCCATCCCTACTTTGTTCTCTTATCTCGAAAGTAAAAGAGGCACTCTGTCTTTTCCCAGGCTAATCTTCCACCTGAGCTTTTGGTCACATCCCTTTCTCCCATCACTTACCCCTCTTTCTTGAATCTTAAATCTGTCTTTTCCCCATATGTGCAAATATGTTCAAATCTCTTCCATGCTAATGCAAAATTATAAAAATCTTCTAGCAATCTCTTCAATCAGTAACCTATTGATGTAAAAGCAAAGCACCCCAAAACAGCGGTTTCAAACAGAAAGAACTTTATTCACAAGTTGATAAGTCATCTGGGCCAGGCTTGGTTGACTTCAGCTGGGCCCGAAATAGTGACTACACACCCTCATGAGGGTGCAGTCAGCTGGGGGGTCAGCTAGGGCAGGCTGGTCAAGGGCGAGCTCGCTCGCATGCCTGGCAATTAAGCAGGTTATTAGTTATGGTGAAGTGGGTGACTGGGTCACTGATCGCTTATCATCCAGCAATTTAGCTCAGGTTTGTTCTCATGGTTGCTGGGCAGGATTTCAAGTGGTAGAGAGAGAGAGAAAGCAGAAATACAAGACCTCTTGAATTGGCACAAAACCAATTCTTCCTCATTTTATTGGCAAAACCAAGTCACAAGTCCAACCCAGGGGCAAGGAAATAGACTCTACTTTTTGATGGGAGGAGCTGCAAAGTCACATCACAAAGGATGTGGATTCAGGGAGCGATGGAGAATTAGGGTCAGTTTTGTAATAATCCTACAATATCTCTCTTCATCCTTAAGCTTCGGCCTAAGTGTCTCCTTTCCTTCACATCCAAACTTCCAGAAAGGGTCGTTATCACTAGCCTTGGCTACTTCCTTACCAACCAGTCACTCCTCACCCAAGATGACCTCATCTTATTCCCGCCATCTCCCTTTTGATGGAACTACTCTCTTTAAAGACAACAATGGATCAAATATCAAATACTATGAACTTTCAGCTGTCATCTTACTTAACTTCATTGCACAATTTGACCTGTATGGCTATTTTCTCCTGCTTACAACTCTCCTCCCTTAATGCCTGTGTTCACTCTTTACTGTCTCCTCCTACTCCTCTGGCCATTCCTCCTCAGGTCCCTTGGCTGGCTGGTGTCTGTCCTCTGGCTGGTCAATGTTAATGTTTCTGTTGTCTCTTCCCTTTTCTTCCTTCTCATGTTAAATTCTTTCCAGAATCTAATCTAGTTAGGGGAATACCACCTATATTCATCTTTATTCTAACCCCCTTTTAACCCGCAGGTATAAAGTGTCAGTGCCTAATGGATATTGCCATAGGCTCCTCAAACACAACATGTGTCTTCAAATGAACTTAATATCTTTCTTCCAAAATGTGATTCTGTCTTCACTTTCTTTGTTAACAGCTTTTCGATTATTTCATCAAGCTGAAAACAGAGGACTGTCTTTAACTCCTTCTGACCTCGACTTCATACAACCCAAAACATTAAGTCCTATCAATTCTACATCCCAAATATCTCTCAGAGCCACCCCTTCCTCAAGTCCTTGCTGCTGCCTGAGTTTAGACTGTCACCCTCTGTTGCCCAGGCCAATGCAGAGCCTTTCATCTGCTCCCCTGACCCTCTTCTGCAGCCAGAGATCTTCTGAAATGCAAATCTGTTATTCCTTTGCCTTATATGCTTCCAATGGCTCATTTCTGCCAAGATAAAATCTAAACCCTTTGGACAAAAAAAAGTACTCCATCTCATTTTAATAAAAAGAAGTTTTATTATCAGGAAATAGGGGACTCTCATGAAGCAAGAGGTACAGCCAGGCAGCAGGGGAGTTGTCAGGGACAGAGTGCCCCGTGTGCTGGCTCCTCTCTCACTGCCTTCAATATCTTATCTCTGCTTCTTTCTTTGACTTTACCCCATTCTCCTGAAGACTTTCCCACCCTGTCTCTCTCTGCTTGTTCATCAATGCACATGGCCCCCTATACACATTTTTAATCCAAGCCTACCTAACCATCATATCTCTCAGAACAAATTATTGAGAAAGAAAATCTGATTGGCTTAGCTCATGGGCCAAATGCTCAATTGGCTGTGACCATGAAGGGGTGAGGTTATATGGACAAAACGTGACAGCGATGGAGTCCCACATCTTCAGTGGAAGCTGTAGAGAAGAATGTTCTCAGAGAAGACAGTGTGGGCTGGGCAGGCAACTCAGACAGGCCCACTCTATTCCTTAATGTGGCATATGTTATTTTTCTAGTGTCAACTCCCAAGTTTTCTACCACTGCAATGAACTATCCACTCCAAATACACAGAGCTACTTCCCATTCCCTACACACATCATGGTCTTTTTCATATGGTATTCCCAATACCTGCAATATTCTACCCCCCTCAACTCTCCAGAAATCTCCTCCTTATTTTTTATTTATTTTATTTTATTTTATTTTATATTTTTTGAGACGGAGTCTCACTCTGTCACCAGGCTGGAGTGCAGTGGCGCGATCTCGGCTCACTGCAACCTCCACCTCCCGGGTTCAAGCAATTCTCCTGCCTCAGCCTCCTGAGTAGCTGGGACTACAGGCTCGTGCCACAACACACAGCTAATTTTTGTATTTTTAGTAGAGATGGGGTTTCGCCATGTTGGCCAGCATAGTCTCAATCTCTTAACCTCGTGATCCACCCACCTCAGTCTCCCAAAGTCCTCCTTATTTTTTAATATCTGATGTCACCTACACTGTGAAGCCTCCCTTGCTCCTGTTAGTTGCTCTGTCTTCTAGGAATGCTTACCACTTTGCACACTTAGCACTTCCCATTTGCACTCTTAGAATATATATTACACCAAATTGAAATTGTTTGCTCCCTTTGCTAGATTATGGGCTTTTTTAAATTGGCAGGCACCATCCCCAGCATCTGCTATAGTGTTGGGCACATAGAACTGAATGAATTAAAATGTTAAGTGAACAGAGTTTCTGAATCAGTTGTATTAATCCATTCTTGCACTGCTATAAAGAAATACCTGAGGCCAGGTGCAGTGGCTCAAGCCTGTAATCCCAACACTTTGGGAGGCCGAGGTGGGTAGATCACGAGGTCAGGAGTTCGAGACCAGTCTGGCCAACATGGCAAAACCCCATCTCTACTAAAAATACAAAAAAAAAAAAAAATTTAGCCAGGTGTGGTGGCATGCACCTGTAATCCCAGCTACTCAGGAGGCTGAGGCAGGAGAATTGCTTGAACCCGGGAGGCGGAGGTTGCAGTGAGCTGAGATTGCGCCACTGTACTCTATCCTGGGCAGCACAGCAAGACTTCATCTCAAAAAAAAAAAAAAAAGAAAGAAAATATCTGAGACTGGGTAATTTATAATGAAAAGAAGTTTAATTGGCTCACCGTTCTGCAGGCTGTATAGGGAGCATAGCTGGGGAGGCCTCAGGAAACTTCTGTCATGATGGAAGGCGAAGCAGGCACATCTTCACATGGCTGGGGCAGGAGAGAGAGAGAGTGAAGGGGAAGTGCTACACACTTTTAAACAACGAAATCTCGTGAGAACTCACTCACTATCATGAGAACCGCAAGGGGGAAATCCACCCTCAAGACCCAATCCCCTCCCACCAGACCCCTTCTCCAACATTGGGGATACAATTTGACATGAGGCTTGGGCGGGGACAAATCCAAACCATATCACCAGTGGTTCTCAAAGTGTGTTCCTGGATCATTAGCATCAGTATCATCTGAAAACTTGTTAGAAATGCAAATTCCTGGGCCCCTCCACAAACATACTAAATAAAAAAACTTGAAGAGTAGGAGTGGTAGGCACAACTTTGTCCCTTGCCCCCAGATGTCTATGTCCTATTCCCTGGGACCTGTGAGTATGCTATGTTCCATGGCAAAAAGGAATTAAGGTTGCAGATGGAATTAAGATGACTGATCAGCTGATTTTAAAACAAAGAGTTTATCCTGGATTATCCAGGTGGGCCTAATGTTATCAAAAGGGTCCGTAATGGGGAAGAGGGAGATGGAAGGGTCAGAACCAGAAAGATAACATCATGAAAAAGACTTGACCAGCCACTGCTGGCTTTGAGGATGGAAGGGGGGCCACTAGCCAAAGAACGCAGGCGGGTTCTAGAAGCCAGAAAAGGCAAGAAAACAGATTCCCCTAGAGTCTCTAGAAAGGAATATGGGTCTGTCAAAATCTTGACTTTTGTAGAGTGAGACCCACTTTAGACTTCTGACCTCCATATCTGTAAGATAACAAATTGTTGTTGTTTTAAGCCACCCGGTTTGTGGTAATTTGTTACTGCAGCAATAAGATACTAATACAGTAGAGCCCAGCAATCTGTGTTCCGACAAGCCTTCCAGATGATTCTGAAATTTCCTCCCACTGTGCACTGTAGCACCAGGTATTAAGCCAACTACAGTTTTCATCCTTCTTTCTTGTGTTTGCTTGTTTGACTGTCTCTGTATGTTCACCACAGTATCCCTGCCTACTGTTGGCGCTCAGTAGTAATAATAACTGTAGTAGAAGGAGTTGCAGTAGCAGCAGCAGTGAATACTTGTTGAGAATGTCTATGTGTAAAGTGTTATTCTTCTAAGCACTTTACATGACTTAACTCAGTCCTTGTAATAGCCCTGTGAAGTAAGTGATATTACTACCCCATATTTTATAAATGAAGAAACTGATGCCCAGAGAAGAAAAACAACTTTCCCAAGATCCCCTAGCTAGTAAGTGGAACAGCCAGGCCTCAAACTCAGTCTCACTTAGAGTCCCTGCAATGTGGTCTGTAGGTAGGGTACAACATATATTTGATAGGTGAATGAATGAATGAGTGAATGATAAACAATAAGTCAAACTTGAGGACTTTTTATTTTTGTAGATTTCGAGGGTACATGCACAGTTTTGTTACTGGATATAAGTGTAGTGGTGAAGTCTGGGCTTTTAGTGTAACCATCACTCAAGAAGCGTACATTGTACCTGTATTCATCCATTTTCACACTGCTATAAAGATACTACCTGAGACTGTGTCATTTATAAACAAAGGAGGTTTAATTCACTCACATTTCCACATGGCAGGGAACTGGGAGGCCTCAGGAAACTTACAGTCATGGCAGAAGGGGAAGCAGACACCTTCTTCACAAAGCAACAGGAGAGAGAAGTGTGAGCACAGGAAAAACTGCCACTTGCGAATCCATCAGATCTCGTGAGACTCCCTGTCTTGAGAACAGCATGGGGGAAACTGCCTCCATAATCCAATCACTTCCCTCCCTTGACATGTGGGGATTACACATGGGAATTACAACTCAAGATAAGATTTGTGTGGGGACACAGAGCCAAACCATATCAGTGCCCAATAAGTAATTTCTCATCCCGTACTTCCTTGCCACTCTGTCACCTTTTGAAGTCTCCAGTGTCTCTTACTCAACTCTCACTTGAGGACTTTAGAAACTTTGGAAAGGAACAGTTGAGTTCTAAAGGAATATCATCCCAGCACTGATTCAGTGGAGTGGGGAGAAGACACACTCTTCTCTTGTGTGGATGTCAAACAGAGGACACAGAAAAGCAATTAGAACGAGAGTAGAAAGCAGGACTGGCTGAAGATGGCAGAGGATAGGGGTGGACAGGGTAGGAACTGTGCGTGGCTCCCTGGAAAGGGGGCGGGGGCAAGAGGTTTTTTGTTTGTTTGTTTGTTTGTTTGTTGTTTGAGATGGACTCTCGCTCTGTGGCCCAGGCTGGAGTGCAGTGGCACGATCTCGGCTCACTTCAACCTCCACCTCCCAGGTTCAAGCAATTCTCCTGCCTCAGCCTCCCGAGTAGCTGGGATTACAGGTGCACACCACCACGCGTGCACTTGTAATCTAATTTTTTGTATTTTTGGTAGAGACGGGGTTTCACCTTGGCCAGGCTGGTCTCAAACTCCTGACCTCAAGTGATCCACCCGCCTTGGCCTCTCAAAGTGCTAGGATTACAGGCATGAGCCACCCCATGCCTGGCCAGCAAGAGTTGAAGGGTAACAGGAGAGGCAAGGCTGGAACTATGTTCACCACAGTATCGCCAGTTTCTAGTCTAGGCCTGGAATCTCAGAAGCCCAGCGCCTGAATCATCAATATGTCTTTGTTGAGTGAAAGAGAATTTTAGTGTGAAATTGTTCTGGACTCTTCAGACATTTGTTTCAAGGTGTCTGAGGAAGATCTGTGATTAGGTTCAGCAGACCTCTCAGCAGTAATGCAGACACTTTGAGGGGAAAGGCTGACTCAAAAATCAACACACTGGAGGAGCTGGAGGCACGGGCAGCATAGACAGAACGGGTTCTGATAAGTGGTCAAGATCCAGTGTCCAGGGAATGTGGCCATTTCCAGTCAGGGGCCTCGCCGAGCAAGGGAATTCTAGCATTTAATTTAGTGCCCATTGTGAGTCAGCCATGGGACTAGGTGTTTTCCTTCCTTGAGCTCATTCGAGCAAAGTGCCCCAATATGTGAGCTGAGAACAGAAAGAGGAAAACAAGGGAATGGCTCAGAGCCCAGGTTGGCAGACAGGGCCAGGGCCATCTCTCCATAGGGGACAGGTTCAACCTATTGGGTTGGTCCTATGGCAGGGTCCAGGCCCCAAGGAGGAGAACTGCCTTAAACAAAGCAGGGCCATAGGGGTCAAGACAGATGCCAGAAACACAATGAAGGCTAGCTGAAGGCACAGAGCGTAGTCAGAGGCAAGGGGCAGAACTAAGCTTACGGAAGGAGAAATAACCCCGAAGTGCAGTGCATAGGGATGAGGCACTGCAGTCAGGGAGGGAAGAAGCAGAGCTAAAGTTGGGAAATTCCTAAGAGAAATACTCATGATCAGAGTTCCTACAGTTACAAAGCTAAGTAGGTTAGAAAGATTTCTTGACATCAGTGAAAGTGATGGCGAAGAGCCATAGAGTCATGTGCCGTTCCCAGGATGAGTTCTTGACCCACAGAATCTGTGAGCATAATAATACTTGATCGTTTTATGTCACGAAGACTTGAGGTAATTTGTTTCCTCAAATTACAGTTACTTCACCATTACACTTATACCCAGTAACAAAACCGTGCATGTACCCTCTAAATCTATAAAAATAAAAAAGTTAAGTCCTCAAGTTAGACTTATTGTTTATTATTCATTCATTTGTGAATTACACAGTTACCACAGATTTAATTCCTAGAACACCTATTTTCATAAATTTTAGTTTCATTTTCAAGATAAGGTCCCAGTCCAACCTCTTTTTTTTTTTTTTAATGCAGTAGAACTTGGGAAACCCATTTTAAGTGGAATTACATTAAGTGACCTTTTTCTAGTATCAAATTTCCTGCAATACTTTGCAGGGAACACTGTCTCAAACCCCTTGCTCTATGTCCCATGGCAGGTAGAGAGATCAGTGGGCCCAGCTACTGGGAACCCAGGGAAGCCAGGGGAAAATAGATGGGTTTGAGTTAACTGCAAAAGGCTTAGAACTCAGTGCTGCATGGTCCTGGGATGGTGTTGTGGAAAGAGGACCATATTTGGTGCTAGATGGTCCCACTCGATAATTATGTGGTATTGGGAAAGTTACTCTACTTTTCTGAGCCTCAGTTTCCTCAGTTGTATCATGGGGCTACTAATCTTCCCTTCCTGGGCTGTTTTACTGCTCACAGGTGATAATCTATGTAAAGTAGTCACCAATGTTAGTTTCCAACTGAGGATCCCACTCCTACTATGAAATCCACTTTTATTAATGTGAGAAGGATTATTTTTTAAATCATAAAAAACAAAATGAGATAAAGTAATGTTCAAGTTTCACCATTTCACTTCTTTTCTTCTTTTTCAGATCCTTTACCTTATTATTTTACTCCTCCCCATGTGCAGATCCTATTTTGATATCCCTACGCATGGGATAATAAATGGGATTCTTCCTTAGCACCAACTCCATTGAACTGCTTGGAACCCTTGAGAAGAATTCTGACACTGAAACCAGACTCATCACAAAATGGTGCCTTGATCAACTGGTGAGGTCTGCTTAGGAGAGGTGGGTAGCATCACTATTCCCCACTTTTTATCAACTCTGTTATGTCTTTCTCCCAAACACACTCATTGTATTTTCACTTCCCACTCCCCAGAGAAGTCGGATTTTAGAAGCACAGAGCCTAAGTGTAATTTAGGGCTCATATGTCCCTAATGACTTTTTAGCTCTCTCCATGTTAAATATAGTGCTGGGTTGCTGAAGTTCAGACAGGTTAAATTATTTGACCTAGATCACACAGCTAGTAAATATGAAAGCCAAAACTGAAAGCTGATCTCTCCGTTTTGAAGCTAGAGCTCTGTCTTTAGTAGGCTGTCTCCCCTTCAGTGGCAAAAATCTCCCAAAGTAGGCCTGGATCCAAGTGTAACCTAGGGCTTGTTTTGGGGATAGGGATAGAGTTCCCTTTCCTAGAAATGCCACATATAGGAACTACTGACTAGGCCACTAACTTATACTGGGAGAAGCTCAAGTATAGAACATCATCAGCCAGCAGCAGGTGTAGAGAATAGCAGTGAAGGAGCAGTGGTTTGTAGATAGACCAGGTCAGGATCTGCTCACCAGCTGGATAATCTGGAGCAAGTTACTCAACCTTCCTCTTACTCAATTTCCCTGTAAATTAGGACTAAAAAGAACACTATCAACTTCACACAGTCATGTGGGGATCAAGTGGAGAGAATGTTTATGAAGAGCTCAGTACAGGCTGCAGCACACAAGTCCTCAATATGTATCAGTCATAAATCATCCTAAGGAGAGTGTAAGGGGTGTGCTCCTCACTGCACATGGGGGCAGTGTGTGCTAGAATATATAACCTGAATAAAAACACATCTGGAAGAAGTACAGCCAAAGTAATAAAACAATCACATGATAAATGTGTGTATGCTTTTTTTTTTTTTTCACTTGACCAAGGAAGTTCAGGCAATTAATGTTTGAAAGGGAATCTGAAGCAAATGTAATGGAGTCAAGCGTTCCCTCATAATGTCATGTGATCCTGCAGCCACCAGAGCCATTTTGGTTGTGTGAAGAAGACTGTGCCCAAAGTAACTCCTTAAAGCTTTCCTAACAATAGCTCTACCAGCCACGAAAAACCGTTTCCTTCTCCCTTCCTGGAAAGTCACTCCAGTTGTCTCTGAACAGAAACTCTCAAATAAACAACACTGGAGTATAATTAACAATGTTCTTTTCTCAGTTTTCTACTTGGTTGTCCACCTTTGTGGTATTCTACCATGATGAGAATTCGCTGGGTGGAAATACCACACCCCACACCAGGGCCGTGTTTATTTCATTTTCTCCTTCCTCAGAGACAGCCAGCGGAAACTTTCTAGAAAGTAGAATTAGTTTGAAAGCCATCATGCTTCCCTCCAGCACTTTGATGGCCCTAATGTCCTTTTAATGTGGGTTGTTTTTGTGTGAGTGCCTTTGTCCATGAAACTAGAGGAGAAATATTTCTATTTGAAGAGAGTTAGAATCAATTGGCCCAGAAGTCTGAATCTTAGAAGAACTAAGAGACAGTGATATGGACTCTCCAGCCAGGCAGTGACTTGGCAATTCAAAGGACATTTTCTCTTCTCACTGGCATGTCAGTTATCATGGGCTTTCTGCATTATGACATCTTGTTTTCCTTAGTAAAATAAGTCTTTTCATTTGGAATCTTATCTTCCCATTAATTGGTGACAGTGCTATCAGAGCCTCTTTCACAACCAGATAATCTGGGCCATATCCTTATTTCGGTATCAATTCTTGGTGCATTATCCAAGCCACCCAGGAAAGTCAGAATCTGCACCACGTCTGTCCCCAGGTACTTGTGAAAATACATTTAGCCTGTACTACTTCCTCTTAGCTCTCTGTCTTTGATATGGGGTCTCTCTTCTAGCAGGCTTTGTATAAGGCAAAGTCTTTCTGGAGGCATTCTTTGCATTAAAAAAAAGTGTATTATCAGTGAGTATCAATTATAATGAGGCATTTTTAGTGGGGCTTGATAATGTTGGAACCAGGGAACAGTGGCCTCTGAGCTGAGATCCTGGCAGCTGCATTTTATTAACCCAAGTCAGAGTGTTAAGCTGATTTTCAGACTTGATTGACAGAACCCTTTCAGCACAAACCCTGGAAAACTATTAGGAGGAAAGAATCCCATTGAGGCATTCTGCCTGTAATAGTTTTAATGCAGAAATGCATTTGATCAGCAGCACGCTGAGCTCATATCATTTTCAGAGTGAGTAGCAATGTGGTTCCAGTGTCATTTACCACAACCAATTATGGTACTTGCTGACAACATTTAAAACAGATTGGATTAGGAAAAATGTACTCTCAAGATTGTGTTCTCAGAGGCAAAATCCTGGAATTTTCAGTGGATCTCATTCCCTATCTTTTTCATTATAAGACGAAGCTGAAGAAGAAGAACAAAACACTTTTAAGGGTAAAGGATTGAAAGCAAGCATAAAAAGCATGATACAACTGCAGTTCACTGACCCTTCGATTTCTTCAGGACTCTTCCACTGCTGCAAATCTTCTAAATACAAGAGTTGGACAGTCTTTATGCACCAGATACACTTCCCCAAATCACAGTATGCATTTCCCAGCCCTCTTCACCATTCTTATCCCCTGCAAAAAGCAGTAGTTCTAATGAGTAAAAATATCTGTGATATAAACATCAGCTATAAAGTCACTCTTGGGTTCAGAAGGTTCTACTCCATTGGCAATATTGACTGATCTCATGGAGCAACAGAGACATGTCTTTTAGATATTTCATATACTAAGAGGATCAGACAGCTATTGCGATCTTCTGAATTAACCATCCATGAATTTCACTGGAATAGTACACTGGAAGTACTTGCTTAGGAAATCAAATTGTTTTCTTTTTCTGGTTTTTATAATAGCTTTATTGGAGTTATTTGATTATAAAAGTAACAAATGCTTACTGCAAAACAAAAAAACAAACAGAAAACATAGGAGAAAACAATGAAAAATAAAAGCATCTTCCAGAGATAAGCACTGTTGATATTCTGGCCTCACCCAAATGCATATTTAGAAACAAAAATATTATCAGATAACATGTCCTTTTTGCATCCAGCAATATACTGTGAACATTTTTCCGTGTCAATAAATATGGATCTATATTACATATTTAAAGCTGCAGAATGTCATTGTATCATCATTATTTTAACTAATCCTCTTCTGATGAACATTTAGGCTCCCTGCTCCCTTTTGTTCCTCTTTTAAACAATATTGCAATAACATCCCTGTATATTAGTGATCCTCAAGCTTAAATGTGATTAAGAATTATCTGAGGCTCTTTTAAAATATAGATGCATGAGCCTCACATCTTCAATAAGAGAGGCATAAGACCCAGGAATCTGCATTTTATCAAGCACTACAGGCGATATTGATACTGATAGTCCTCAAACTACACATTGAGAAATATCTTTGCAAACTTGTCTAATGATTTCCTTAAGATAAAGTTCTAGAAGTGACCTAGTGAATGCAGTGCAGCATTTCAACAGTCTACCTTGTTTGTAGTTATCTTGGCGATTAAAAAAAGTTTAGATCATTAAGATAGGCATGTACTGTAAGGTAGGAAATATGTTTGAGGCACAAATGAATAGGTTGAGTCTGTTCAAGAGCCCTCAGAATCTGCCCTTCAGATGTCTGTGGGATGCAGACATCCTCCTGCCTTGGCTCTTCCAGCAGAGCCTGGCAATAAGAACTGAGCAGGGATGGGGCGAAGACACAAGGTGAGAGTGAGTTCAACATGCTGGCTGGAGATGTTGGTTCCTGAGAGGAGAGGGTGCCTGCCCTTGCCATTTGCACCGGAAATTGCTACCAATAAGGGGTCACCAAGTAAGACAGCCCCATCCCCAAGCTCACTTGTATAAAATTTGCACTTGACTAACATTCCATTCCCATTTTAGGTTTCTCAGGAATTTGAAAGATGGCAGTAAAAGAACACAGGTATTTCTCCATTTCCAGGATATGAGCATGTTTAAATAAGCATACACATACTCACCCACATGGACAAGGGAGACATATTCCCCAGCTTATAGTCTCCAAACTATAATTGGAAGGAGGACTTCCAATTACAAGCTTCACATAAAGAATAATTTTGCCCATGGCCACAAAATATGAAAATTGTACAAGCAGGACTCCAATTTAAATCATGTTAGGAAAAAAATTTTGTCCTCTATTTTTTCTGGTAAATGTTACGGAAGTAGGATATGCATGCAGGAATGTGTTCAAATCCTAAATTTACAAACTCAACAAAATTTCACAGAGTTAACACAGTGATGTAACCAGCATTTAGATCAGGAAATAGAGCAAGGCCAGGCTCAGTGGCTCATACCTGTAATCTCAGCACTTTGGGAGTCCGAGGCGGGCAGATTACAAGGTCAGGAGTTCGAGACCAGCCCGGCCAGCGTGGTGAAACCCTGTCTCTACTAAAAATACAAAAATTAGCCAGGCATGGTGGCAGGTGCCTGTAATCCCAGCTACTCAGGAGGCTGAGGCAGGAGAATTGCTTGAACCCGGGAGGCGGAGTTTGCAGTGAGCCAAGATCATGCCACTGCACTCCAGCATGGGCAACAGAGCAAGACTCCATCTCAAAAAAAAAAAAAAAAAGAAAAGAAAAGAAAAGAAATAGAGCAATACCCTGATCCCAGAAGTCCCCCGGTGCCTGCTTGCAGTCACTGTTCTCTCCAGGGGAAATCATCATCCTGATTTCTAACTGTTTTCATTGTCCTGACTTATTTTTGAGCTTTATAGAATCATAAGAACTCTTTTCTTTCAAAAATTTTTTGACTAGATTTCACAGATCACTAGCTTAACTCTTTGTATCAGGTGCAGACATTTCTCAATATTGAAGCAGAAATATTCCCCAAAAAGAAATTTTAAAGTATATACTTCAAATAAGTCAGTGTCCATTTGTGCCATTAAAATGGGATGGCTTTGTCAGACCAGCTACTTGGGAGGCTGAGGCCTGGGAGGTTGAGACCACAGTGAGCTGTGATCACACCACCACTGCACTCTAGCCTGGGAGACAGATCAAAACCATATCTCAAAAAAAAAAAAAAGGATGCCTTCATATAAGTTGAGCCCTGAGTCTCTGGGGCCCTTGTGCCTGTCCATAGTAAGGTAATGAGGATCCCAAAAGGCTACTCCCCAGTGTACATGATAGACAACTTGAAAGGCAGTATAATGCAGTGGAAAAAAAGATTAGCTTTGCAACCATAAAGAACTGAGTTCAAATAAAATTGTCTCCACTTACCCAGCCGTATTATCTTCATGAAGTCACATAATCTCTCTGGGGCTCAGCTACTTCTACACCTGTAAAATGGGAGAATATCTCACTCGATTGTTGTGAAAATTAAACAAGATTCCAAATATAAACTACTTGGCATACAATAGATACCTCACAAATGTTCATTCTCTTTCTCCCTTCAGAGACCAAACCCTGATTCTTCATCAGTTTCAGCTCATTGTGTACATGCATTCTAAATAGATACGTTTTCAATGGCAAATATTTGAACCCACTGACTAGCAAGTTTAAAATCATTTGGAAACCAGGTTTGTGATCCAAGGGAATTTAAAGTTGCTGACACAGAGGCTTTTTCAGAACTGAGAAACGTCACCGTTCATCTTTTGGAAACTGGTATGGCTTCATGTCCTTCACATTTTCCACCATGCTGGCCTGGTTGTTTATTTATTAATGATTTCCATCATGAAACCATTGTTATCTCAGCTTCCTGTTATGGCCTAAAAGCACACAAAATCATCATTTTCTAACAAGAGCACAAAGCATCCAAATGCCTGTGCTTCCCGCGACATTTTTGTTTTATTAATAGCCATTATGCCAATCCGTTGATAATGGCCTTTTCAGTGAGACACACACACTGTCGCGTAACGATCGTGTGATTTCTGCATTTTTACCAGTATAAATATTAAAATCTCTGACAGATTGCTAATGAGCTGATGTTGGAATTACAGAGTAGTCTGTTATCATTGGTCCATTCACAGTTTCCTCACCAGCCCATCTGTGCTCGGAACACAGCCACCGTGGAGCATGCAGGCTGGGACAGTTTCTCCATTTACACCTTTTGCCTTCAGAGGCCTCTGGGAAAGCCTGTCCCTAATTAAAGATTTTAGCAAACATATTGCCAGCTTTCTAACACTGTTATTAAACTGCTCTCTTTTGTTAGAAAAGGTGCTGTTTGTCAGCAGTTTGTAGATTTAGATATTTAGTGTGTGTTTCTGTAACCCGGCAAAATATTTATGTTTTTAAAATAATTCAATTAGTATGTTATGCATGTATCTACCTGTATGCACAATAAATACACATGGCACACATGCCATCAAAATCCTGTTTAATTATTCAGACTCACAAGGACAGACAAAGAAACATGGTGTTTCTGTGG
Organism: Pongo pygmaeus; assembly: GCF_028885625.2. NCBI lineage: Eukaryota > Metazoa > Chordata > Mammalia > Primates > Hominidae > Pongo > Pongo pygmaeus. The sequence continues at coordinate 139,302,571 of NC_072373.2, read as the reverse complement.
ACACATGGACTTCTCTACAGAATAAGGTGGATTTGAACATTCTAAGGTTGGGACTATTAAAATAAAATGATCAGATTGAGATCATGGCTCAGGTAATTTGGGGCAAGGGCAAAGTACCTTTCACCTGAAATATTTGTAAAATTAAGTTACACTGAAAAGGATCTGATATTTCTGGCAGAATATGCCTAGTTGAGAAAACAGTGTTCCCTCACCTTAAAGGCTTAACTGTTGGAGACATGGTTCTCAGTCAGTATGGTTGTGATTGAGGCTAGGTGGGGAAGGGTACGTGAGGTCAATGGGGGCGCTTCTGCACGCTCTCTCCCACCCCCACCGTCAAATCTGCCTAGTTGCAAATCACTGCAGCAGAGCTCCAGGGGAAGAGGACAGCTGCCAGATCGGAGAGCCTGCTGCCCCAGGAAAAGGCTCTCAGATCATTAGTCCTGGAAGTGAATTCATCTCACTCTTCCCAGGGTGAGCATACAGAGGGGTGATCCCTCTGGTAGTAAGCCATGTAAGGTTTTACAGACTAAAGCGACCCCCTTAGAAAACCCTGAAGAGCCCGAGGTCTTCACTGTGGAGGCAGGAATAGTAACTCCCAGGGCTTCATCACCTTGGAGCCCAGAAGGTGGCTCTGAATGCTGCTTCAGAGTCATTCCCACCAGTGACACTATGACACTGAGGGACTGTGAGATGCATCTTCCAGTGTGGAAGATTTGTGGCCACTTATTGCTTTGAAATTTTAATGTAAGTTTTGATATTTTGATTTAATCCTTGAATTAAATACAAACAAGTCTGAGGCAATGACACAAATCATACAGCAAAATACATGTTCTGAAAGAATTTGCACACTAGAGAACTACTACACATCCATAAAAACCATACACTCTACCTAACTCCACAGGGTAGCCAACGTTAAGAGCCAGATGACTGGCCCAGGTGCAGGGGAGTGCAGAGGCCAGAGACATCCCTTCTAGTGAGGATGAGTTAAGAAGGTCTCCCAGAGGGTAGAACCAACACTGAACGCTGAAGAATGTGGTTGAGTGACAGGGTAGGGGTGGGGGAAGAGGACATTGTGAGCTGGGAAGATGCTGGGAAAGGACAAGGGATATTTGGGGCACCTTAAATAGGCTGCTTAGGCTAGAGCAGAGGTTTGTGATGGGACCTTGAGAAAGCAAAGGTTTCTAGGGCTGCTCTGTCAAGGCTCAGGATCTGTACTTAATCTTGTTCTTGTTGTTGTCGTTGTTAGTGATTTGTTTTATTTGTTTCCCCTTCCCCCCCTTTTAAATAAACTTTATTTTGTAAAGCAGTTTTAAGGTCACAGCAAAATTGAAGTAGAAAGTATAGAGAGTTCCCATATGCTCCCTGACCTCACATACACACAGCCAGCCTCCCCCATTCTCAATATCCCACACCTGGGTGGTACATTTGTTACAAGTGATGAACCTCCATGGACACATCATTATCATCCAAAGTCCATAGTTTGCATTAGGGTTCACTCTTGATGTTGTACATTCCACGGATTTGGACAAATGTACAATGATATGCATCCACCATTATAATATCATACAGAATAGTTTCACAGCCCTGAAAACCCTCCATGCTTCCCCTATTCATTCCTACCTCTCTCCAACTCCTGGCAACCACTGAGACCTCTATACTGTATCCATAGTTTTGCCTTTTTCAGAATGTCATATAGCTGGAATTATGCAATATGTAACCTTTCAGATTTACTTCTTTCATTTGGTAATATTCATTTAAGGTAACTCCATGTCATTTCATGGCTTGATAGTCATTTCTTTTTAATGCTGAATAATATTCCATTGTCTGGATGTACCACAGTTTATTTATCCATTCACCTACTGAGGGACAACTTGTTGCTTCCATGTTTTGGCAATTATGAATAAGGCTACTATAAATATCTATGTGCAGATTGTAGTGTAAAGGTGATGTCCATTTCTTTTAGAAAACACCAAGGAACTCAATGGCTGGATCATACGGTAGAAGTATGTTTAGTTTTGTAAAAAAACAAAACAACAACAACAACAAAAAAAAACAGGCTGTCTTCCAAATGGCTGTATCATTTTGCACCCCCACCTGCAATGAATGAGAATTCCCATTGTTCTATATATCCTTGCCAGCATTTCGTGTTGTCAGTGTTCTGGATTTTGGCCATTCTAATAGGCATGTAGTGGTATCTCATTGTTGTTTAAATTTGCCTTTCCTCAATGACATGTGATGTGGAGCATCTTTTATTTTGCTTATCTGCCATCTGTGTATCTTCTTTGGCAAGGTGTCTGTTCAAGTGTTTTGTCCATTTTTAAATTAAGTTGTTCATTTTCTCTCTCTTTTGTGTGTGTGTGTGTGTGTGTGTGTGTGTGTGTGTGATACAGAGTCTCGCTCTGTCACCAGGCTGGAGTGCAGTGGCATGATCTCAGCTCACTGCAGCCTCCGCCTCCTGGGTTCAAGTGATTCTCCTGCCTCAGCCTCCTGAGTAGCTGGGACTACAGGCAAGCACCACCATGCCCAGCTAATTTTTGTGTTTTTAGTAGATACCGGGTTTCACCATGTTGGCCAGGATGGTCTTGATCTCTTGACCTCGTGATCTGCCCGCCTCAGCCTCCCAAAGTGCTGGGATTACAGGCATGAGTCACCGCGCCCGGCTGACATTTTTAATTTTAATAAAGTCTAGCTTATTATCTCTTGCATGTATCACGCCTTTGGTATTATATGTAAAAAGTCATTGCTAAACCCAAGGCAATCTATATTTTGTCCCATGTTATCTTCTACATTGTGATTTTTTTCTAATCTGATCCTGAGCTCTCTCTCTTGAGAGTAGCAATAAGCCAAGATAGCCACCCTCTAGGAGAAGGCTGAACAGGAGGAAAGTTAGGTTCAAGTGCTTGTGTCAGGTGAAGCACAATGAGGAATGAGGAATTGAAACCAGAATGCCTAAAATAGAAGAAATGTATTACTTACAGGTACCAGAGAGATTAGGGGTGCTGATAGGAAGTCATCAGGAAATCTGGAGGCAGCAGGGAGCTCAACCATCAGGTGGAGAGTGGGAGAGAAAGAAGACCTGTGGGATTATGCCCTTATTAAGGGCACTAGTCCTTAGGTTTTCCCATGGGAGTTGTGAATTGGCTACTTTAAAGAAAACATAGGCAGGCTGTGTGTGGTGGCTCATGCCTGTAATCCCAGCACTTTGGGAGGCCAAGGTGGGTGGATTGCTTGAACTCAGGAGTTTGGCCACCTAGGCAAAATTGGCAAAGCCCTGTCTCAACAAAAAAAATACAAAAATTAGCCAGGCCAGGGGTGTGCTCCTGTGGTTCCAGCTACTCAGGAGGCTGAGATGGGAGTATCGCTTGAGCCTAGGAGGTTGAGGCTGCAGTGAGCCATAGTCACACCACTGCATTCCAGCCTGGGTGATACAGTGAGACCCTGTCTCAAAAACAAACAAACATGCAAAGTAGGGGATTTTTTCACATAATTCTGGTGTTGACAATTAGGTATTGACATCATAATCAGCAGCTATGGAATGTGTTGGGTTTTGGGTTAATGAGATGAGGAACAAGTGGGCTATGTTAAAAATAACCACACAGAAAAAGTTTTAATGAGGCCAAAGGTGACAGGGTACAACTGGGTTTCAAAGAACTTATGTCAGACCCCGAAAATTGATGCCAATGCAGCAACTATGCTTAACAAATTTATGATATTCTAAGAGTTTTATAGTTTTGTGTTTTATGTTTGGGTCTGTGAGCTGATTTTTGTGAAGGGTGTAAGGTCTGTGTCTAGATTCTTTTTTTTGCATGTGAATGTTTAGCAGTTCCCAAAAAGGCCATCTTTTCTCCATTGTATTGCCTTTGTCAAAGATCAGTTGTCAACGATCAGTTGACTATATTTCTATGGGTCTACTTCTGGGCTCTCTATTCTGTTCCATTGATTTATTTGCCTATTTGTTCACCAATACCACACTGTAGCTTTATGGTAAGTCTTGAAGTCAGGTAGTGTTAGTCTTCTAACTTTGTTCTTCTCTTTCAATACTGTGTTGGTTATTCTGAGTCTTATGCCTCTCCTGTAGAGTCAGTTTGCCAATAACTATATTGCAAACTGTTAGAATGTTGATTGGGTTTGCAGTGAATTTATAGATCATGTTGGGAAGAACTGACATATTGACAATGTTGGTCTTTCTATTCATGAGCATGGAATATCTCTCCATTTGTTTAGTTCTTTGATTTCTTTCATCAGTTTTATAGTTTTTCTTATATAGATCTTGTATATATTTTGTTAGATTTCATTTTGACGGTGCTAATGTAAATGGTATTGTGTTTTTAATTTCAAAGTCCACCATTTCATTGCCAGTATATAGAAAGGCAATTGACTTTTGTATATTAACCTCGTATCCTGCAACCTTACTGCAATACTTATTATCAGGTTAGTGCAAAAGTAATTGCAGTTTCTGCCATGTGGTTTTTGTACCAACCTAATAGTTTTAGGAGTTTTTGGGGTTTTTTTGGTCAATTCTTTTGGATTTTCTACATAAACAATCATGTAATCTGCAAGCAAAGGTAGTTTTCTTTCTTCCTTCCCAATCTATATATATTTAATTTTCTTTCCTTGTTTTATTGCACTAGCTAGGACTTCCAGTGCAATGTTAGAAAGCAGGGATGATTGGGGATACATTTACTTTGTTCCTAATCTGCGTGAGAAAGCTTCTAGTTTCTCCCCATTAAGTATGATGTTAGCTGTAGGTTTTTAATAAATATTCTTCATTAAGTTGAGGAATTTACCCTCTATTCCTAGTCTGATGAATTTATCATGAATTGGTATTGGATTGTCTCAAATGCTTTTTCCACATCTACTGACATTATTAAGTAATTTTTCTTTTTTAGTTTGTCGATGTGATGGATTATATTAATTGATTTTCAAATGTTGAACCAATCTTGCATACCTGGGATAAATCTCACTTGGTCATGATATGTAATTCTTTCGTAAATTATTGGATTCCATTTTGTTAATATTTTATTGAGGATTTTGCATATATGTTCCTGAGACATACTGTTCTGTAGTTTTCTTTTCTCATAATGTCCTTTTCTGATTTTGGTAGTAGAATAATGCAGGCTTCATAGAATGTGTTAGAAAGTGTTCCATCTGATTCTATCTTCTGAAAGAGGTTGTAGATAATTGGTATAATTTTTCCTCAAATGTTTGGTAGAATTCACTAATGAACTCATCTAGACCCAGTGCTTTCTGTTTGGGTATATTATTAATTATTGATTTAATTTAATAGATATAGGCCTATTCAGATTCTCTATTTATTCTTGTGTGAGTTTTAGCAGATTGTATCATTCAAGGAATTATTCTATTTCATGTAAGTTATCAAATTTGTGGGCATGGAGTTGTTCATGATATTCCTTTATTATCCTTTTAAAGTCCATGGGATCTGTAGTGATGTCCCCCAACTTTCATTTCTAATATTAGTAATTTGTGCCCTTTCTCTTTTTTTCTTAGTTATTCTGTTCTAGCCTGGCTTACTGATTCTACTAATCTTTTCAAAGAACCAGTTTTTGGTTTGGTTGATTTTCTCTATTGATATCCTGTTTTTAATTTCATTGATTTCTGATCCAGTTTTTGCAATTTCTTTTCTTCTGATTATTTTAGGTTAAATATGCTCTTCTTTTTTCTAGTATCTAAAGTGGATACTTAGATGATTGATTTTCGACCTTTCTGCTTTTCTTTTTTTAGCTTTTATTTTAGTTTCAGGGATACATGTGCAGGTTGGTTCTGTAGATAAATTGTGTGTTGTGAGGGTTTGATGTACATATTATTTCATCACCCAGGTAAAAAGCATAGAATCCAAGATCCAACAGGTAGTTTATCTTTTTTCTTTTCTAATATCTACATTCAATGCTATAAATTTTCCTCTAAGCACTGTTTTCACTGCATCTCACAAATTTTAATAAGTTGTATTTTCATTTCAATTTCGTTTTATGTATTTTAAATTTAATTTCAATTCATTAAAATATTTTAAAATTTCTCTTGGCCCATTAGTTATTTAGAAATGTATTGTTTAATCTTCAAGTATCAAGCTCAGAGATTCTTTTCTCAGTGTATTCAGTCTACTAGTAAGCCCATTAACAACATTCTTAACTTCTCTTACAGTGTTTTTGTTCTCCAGTATTTTGTAAATCTTTCTTAGAACTTCCATCTCTCTATCCATCTGTTCTTGCATGTTGCCTACTTTTTCTGTCAGATCCCTCAGCACATTAATAGTAGTTGTTTTAAATTTATGGTCTAATTATGTCAACAATCCTGCCACATGAAGGTCTGGTTCTGACACTTGCTGTGTCTCTTCAGATAGTGTTTTGTTGGGTTGTTTTCGGGGGCAGGGGGCGTTAATGGAGGGCTGGGTTTTTTGTTGTTGTTGTTTGCCTTTTAGTATGTCTTGTAATTTTTTTTTTTTAGTCTGGACATAATATACTAGATGAGAGCAACTGCAGTAAATAGACCTTCAGTGATGTAGCAGTAAGGTGTTGGGTGGGGGTGGGGAGTAGGGGGAGGATTCTATAGTCCTATGATTAGGTCTTAGTCTTCTAGTGAGCCTGTGCCTCTAGGTTGTGAACTTCACAAGTAACTCTCAGTTTCCCCCCATATTAGATGAGACAGGGTGGATGGAAGTTGCTGGAGTTAGGTATTTCCCTTTCCCCAGTTTGGTTAGTCTATCAAAACCCCTGATAGGTTAGGATCTGGTAAAGTAATTTCTCTTGAGGGCAGGCCTTGTTAAAGAGAACAGAATGCTCTGGCATACTTCAAGGTGGCCACTGTTTCTCCATCCCCCTGCCAGAAGCATAAGGAGATGTTCCCTGTGAGATCATAGTAGAGCTCCAGGCAGTAAGACTCAAAAAAGTCTGAGGAGCCTCCTAGAGTTTTTAATTCACAGATTTGTCCACACTGAGCTTTTAGTAATTAATCAATTACAGTTCAGGTTTTCCTATCCCAGCATTGGTTTCTATAAAGGTTTCTGCTTGTGGGTTTCTACTTCAGTAAGTTGTCATTCTCTGTATCTGTCTGTCTGTTTCCCCGGTTTTAAGGGCAATGGTTTACCCTGTAACCTCACTTCCTGACAGATCTAAAAAGAATTGTTGATTTTTCAGCTTGGTCAGATTTTTACTTGTTTTTAGGGTGGAGCGGCCACTTCTAAGGTCTTTACATGCCAGACAGGAACCAAAAAAATCTGTACTTCATCTTTAGGCAGCATGGAATTATTAAAAGATGGGTAGATTGGTTAACTGATTGATAGGCTGGATTTTAGCAGAAAGATGACATAATTGAAAGTTATTATGTAATGGATTTTGGAGGCTAGGCAGCTGGGCAGCTCTGCTGTCCTGGTTGGTCTCACAAGTCTGAAGGTTGGCTGGTTGTAAGCTGACCATAGATAGCCAAGGCTGGGGCAACTGGAATGACTTGGATCTGATGAATGAGTCTTTCATCCTACAACAGGCTGGCCTGGACATGTTTTTCTTCATGGTCTTGGGAGAGGACAAGAGTGCAAACAGAAATATACAAGCATTACTTAAAAGCTTCTGTTTATATCATCCATTATCATCCCATTGGCCAAAGCAAGTCACATGGCTGAGCTTAGAATCAAGGGGTAGGAAAATGGATTCCACCTCTTCATAGGAGAACTACGAAGTCATATGGCAAAAGGCAAGGACATAGGAAGGGGTGAAGAATTGGAATGATAAATGCAAATATCTTGATTCAAATCCCAGTTCCTCTAGCTATGTGACCATGAGCAAAGTACCTGGAAACTGGTATAAAAAGAGTGCCTATCTCTTAGCGTCATTGTTTGCATCAAATGAAAAGACCCGTATAAAACACTTAGCATAGTACTTAGCCCACATAGGTAACTATAGGCCATGGGCACTGCATTGCAGTGGCAGAGAGGAGTTGAGATGCATATGGAGGTTGTAGGCCTGTACTAGAGTAATGTTAATATGTTGTTCAGGACAGATTGGAAATCTACATCTGAATGCACCCTGAAATATGATACTGTAACCAGAAGTGAAAAGGTCTAGCCATATTTGGGAGGAATAACAAAGGATGAATCTTCAGGAATAGGTATCCATATTCCTGTATTAGGACAATGGTGGTGCCATTCATTGATGAAAGCAAGGAGAATCAGGAAAGTTGCAGCTTGGGGACAGATGGCTAGATGTCCACTCCATCTGGGTCTCTAGCCTAGTCTCTGGGAGTTTCATGAAAAGGAAGAGCAGAAAGAGTAGCCAATGACTTTTCTTAGCATGACATAAAACAAGGTATTTAATAATCATCCAAACCAGAGTTTTTATTTGGAAAACCTGCTGTTCTATACCATTTCTTCTGTATTAGGAAGGATAATTCTAAATATGAAACAAAACAAAACAAAAACACTTGGAGAGAAGACTGCCCATTAGTCTGGTTTCCAGCAAGACTTTCATCGAGGGCTCTCTGACACTCTTGGCCACAGCCCCATTGGAGAGGTGATTATTCTTTTTCTTTTTCTTTTTTTTTTTCTTTTTTTTTTGAGATGGAGTCTCGCTCTGTCACCAGGCTGGAGTGCTGTGGCACAATCTCAGTTCACTGCAACCTCCGACTCCCTGGTTCAAGTGATTCTCCTGCCTCAGTCTCCTGAGTAGCTGGGATTACAGGCACGCGCCACCACGCTTGGCTATTTTTTGTATTTTAGTAGAGACAGAGCTTCACTATGTTGGCCAGGCTGATCTCGATCTGTTGCCCTCGTGATCCACCCACCTCGGCCTCCCAAAGTGCTGGGATTACAGGCATGAGCCAGCGTGCCTGGCCGATTACTCTTACAATCACAGTAGAACCTGGGCTACAAGGTGCCAGAGGTAAGAGTGATGAAGAAGTTTTTACTCAATCTCATGGCTTCAATTTTTGTAACAACTTTCAGTCTAATGGGTATTCACTTGCACTAGAACAATCCCAAGATGCAACCCTGAGAAAGAATCTCATGGCCCCTTAGCTTAAGCAATTGCCAGCCAAACAAAACAGCAAATTTCCCATGTACAAAGATTTAGTGCAGTGAGACTAGGATAAATAATGAAGGCATTTGTTTATGCCTGCTTACAACATTCCTTGTAGGCAAAAAGGGGAAGAAAACATTATTCCAAGCGTGCAAAGGCAGCCACTGCAGGCTCATCAAAAATATGCATTTGCTTTTGTAGTCAAAGAGTGTGAGTTTGCTCTGCTTCACCTCCTGGCCTGGGCTCCTCTGATAGCTATGTAATTTAAATGAGAAAGTTGTCCTAGGGAGTCATCACATTTCAAAGAAGTGACCCTTTTTGGATGTTCAAAGGATCCTCAGTGTTTGGGTTCACTCCCAGGTGAGGTGATGTCATAGAGTTCTTGAGATGTCATCTAGAGAAACAGACCTTGGAAAGTCTAAACAGAAGTTGTTTACCTTGTCTTTTTGCTTGTTGTGCAAATGGGCCTCAGCTTTGGAGAGAAAACAAGCACATTTCAAGCTCAGTCTAAGTCAAAATTCACCATTGCCGTCAGTCAAACCCTGACAAAAGAGGAGCTTTTGTTCATTCTTGCAGTGACCTGACTTCTACCATGAACTTTGTAACTAGGATGCCCATACATCCTCCAAATTGACCTCAGGCTGGTTGGGCTCAGCTTCACAGGGCAACTTGGGCGAGGCACTTTACTCCCTGTTCTTTCTCCTGAGGGACTGGTTCCTCTGAGTTCTCCCATTTATCCTTCTCCCCCACAACCACGCCAAGGAACTCCTGGTCCTCTTGGGAACAGAACCATTCAGGCAACCGCGCTAGTCACAGTATTGTATTTCAGGCTGCATTCAGACGTAGATTTCCAACCTGTCCTGAACCTCACACATCCTTACACCACCCTAGAGCCACTACTTTCCCAACATGCCCCACTGGCCCATATTGAGTGAGATCTGTTAAGAAAAGTCCCACCAGAGTAACTCTCTAGACAATGCAGTCAAAAAAGACTCCTTCTCCATATAATGTTCAGCCTCCAATAACTGGCTTCTGTCTTCACGGCACAGAGCTTTATGTACTTTCTCAACTGCTCAACTGGAAATACTCTTTCTCTCTTTCACTTGCCAAATTAGGTTTAAAGAGGGGGTGCCTGGTTGCTGGATCGTAGGAGGGTGTTAAATATCTCCACTGCTAGAAATCCAGCTACAGACATTAACGCCTACCTCCTGGCTCAAGAGTGAGTGCTAATGTTCCTGCTGCCAGGACATCTTTCATCCAGGGCCTCTCTCCTAGCCAGCACCCAGCCAGCGCCAGGGCCAGAGGAAGCAAGTCAAACCAGACTGGCATCCTGGCAGTGTTGATCCTCAGTTGGTGAGCACTAAACCAACAATCTCATCTTTTTAATCACTTGCAAAGCACTTTCAAGCAGAAGACAATTCTAAAGACCAAGAAGATATAGTTCATGGGAAGCATTGCTTTTAATAATAATAAATTTGCATAGCACTTCTAATAACAAAGCATTTTTACATAAAAATAACAAAAACTTTTTCTTAAAGGTTTACTTAACATACATTATATTAATTCTTTTTTTTCTTTTTTTTTTTTTTTTTTTGAGATGGAGTCTTATTCTGTCACCCAGGCTGGAGTGCAGTGGCACGATCTCGGTTCACTGCAACCTCCACCTCCCAAATTCAAGCGATTCTCCTGCCTCAGCCTCCTGAGTAGCTGGGACTACAGGCATGTACCACCACACCCAGCTAATTTTTGTATTTTTAGTAAAGATGGGGTTTCGCCATGTTGACCAGGCTGGTCTCGAACTCCTGACCTTGAGTGATCCACCCACCTCGGCATCCCAAAGAGCTGGGATTACAGGCATGAGCCACCACATCTGGCCAACATACATTAATTCTTACGTCAACCTGGAGAGGAAGCAAGCTACTGTTATTCTCATTTTACAGATAACTTAACAGGCTTGGAGAGGGTAAACAGTGGGCACCCATCACACTGCTCTCTGTTCAGCTGCCAAGTCCTTACCCTCAAACCACAGCTCCCTACTGGATTGCTGGATCCTAACAATAACTTTGTGAGAGCACTAGGGCAGGTGCTGTTTTATATACCAGAAATTAGGGCATTTTGACCAAGAACAAAAAGTAGAAGACTTTGATTCAAGCTTAAGTCCAACTGAGTCCCAGATTAATGTACTTTCTACCAGTCCACACTGGCAATGATCACCCTAAGAGAATGGCGTTTTCCCCAAGGCTTCATCATTCAGTTATTCATTCTTCCAAATGACGTATATTTACTAAAGTCTTACTATGTGTCAAGCACTGTGTTGAGTGTAAAATATTTAAAAAATAAAGAATCAAGCATAGAGCTTGCTCTCAAGTTGCTTACATCCAATAGAAGGGATAAGGCAGGTATGAAAGCAACTCTAACATAGGTCAAAGAGCAATCATTGCCATTTCATTTATTATTTATTTATTTATTTTGAGACAGAGTCTTGCTCTTCATTTCATTTATTATTTATTTATTTATTTTGAGACAGAGTCTTGCTCTCGTCCCCCAGGCTGGAGTGCAGTGGTGCGATTTTGGCTCACTGCAACCTTTACTTCCTGGGTTCAAGCAATTCTCCTGCCTCAACCACCCGAGTAGCTGGGATTACAGGCACATGCTACCACACCCGACTAATTTTTATATTTTTAGTAGAGACAGGATTTCGCCATGTTGGCCAGGCTGGTCTTGAACTCCTGACCTCAAGTGATCCGCCTGCCTTGGCCTCCCAAAGTGCTACAATTACAGGCATGAACTACTGCACCCGGCCCTATCATTGCCATTTCAAAAGAGCAGATGATGATAAGTAAAGTTCGAAGGGGGCTGGGCTGATCTCTACACTTCAACATTTCTAAGCTGATCTCTACATTCTAAGCTTATCTCTACACTCCAGCATTTCACTGAAAACCCATGAAGATGTCTTTATCTTCAAAATTCAACGTATTTTACCACAAAAAGAGGAGAAGTTTACAGGAGGAGGAGACTGCTTTAGTCAAACCAGTCATACCCTAGGTAACCAAACAGTTGATGAAGGAAAGTTTCTTACCATCAAAGTAGTCTAGCTAAAAAATGTGAATGAGATGATAGAATTATCACCATTTTGCAATTCTCAAAAAAATAATGGATTTAGGCTATGAAAGTCAACTGTTACTAACATCACAAAAAAAGAGACACAAAGAGAGACAGATGTTATGTGTCTCCTGACAAAAGCATGCAATACCACCTATGAAGCAATCTTGCCAAAAATCCAAATCTGAACTTAATCAAGATTATCAGCCCACAGGAAATAAAGGCAACAGAGAAATCTGTTAAATGATACCACAAGGATACAATAAATAGCATCTAGTATGTGGGAAACTCTACAGGACAAATGAATAAGTTTCTATAGCAAATAAATTACAAGGGGAAAAAAGAATGGGAAGATGAGCCTATAGATTAAGAGACTCAAAAGATACACCTCCCAGCTAGATGCAGGGCTCACGCCTGTAACCCCAGCACTTTGGAAGGCCAAGGCAGGCAGATCACTTGAGGTCAGCTGTTCAAGACCAGCCTGGCCAACATGGTGAAACCCCATCTCTACTAAAAATACAAAAATTAGCCGGGCATGATCACAGGCGCCTGTAATCCCAGCTACTCAGGAGGCTGAGGCAGGAGAATTGCTTGAACCCTGGAGGCGGAGGTGGCAGTGAGCCGAGATCATGCCACAGCACTCCAGCCTTGGTGACAAGACAAGACTCCATCTCGGGGCTGTGGGAGGGGGGTATATATATATATATACCTCCCAATACAATAGGTAAACCTTCTTCGAATCCTGATTCAAACAAACCAAATGTAAGGTGCATACGCACACTGAGGCTTTGGATATGATGAATATCTACACACCTTGCTGACTCCTGACCACTTAAAATTATCTCTTACATGGCCCTTGAAAACCCCAATCAACCAAAATTGGCTGTGACTCAATCAGCCAAGACTTTAAACTTGCTTTTCTGCCATGCCTTAGATTTTAAAATGTCGGGGAAGAGGGGTTTGAGGGAAGCTATATCTTTCTTAAGATATTTTCGTTTTGTTTCTTGGTTTTTTTTGTTTGTTTTTTGTTTTTGAGACAGGGTTTCTCTCTGTCACCCAAGCTGGAGTGCAGTGGTGCCATCTCGGCTCACTGCAACCTCCACTTCCCAGACACAAGCGATCCTCCCACCTCGGCACCCACCCCCCACCCTACCAGTAGCTGGGACCCCAGGTACATGTTACCACACCCAGCTAATTTTTTTGTGTATTTTGTGGATATGAGGTTTTTGTGTCCAGGCTGGTTTCTTAGGCTATTTTTAAACAGTTGTATGCAATCTTTTAAATTATAATTGTAGGCCTGGCATGGTGGCTCACACCTGTAATCCTAGCACTTTGGGAGGCAGAGGTAGGTGGATCACTTGTGCCCAGGAATTCAACACTAGCCTGGCCAACAAAGTGAGACTCTGTCTCTACAAAAAAATTTAAAAATTAGTCAGGTGTAGTGGCATGCACCTATGGTCCCAAATACATGGGAGGCTGAGGCAAGAGGATTGCTTGAGCCTAGGAGGTCGAGGCTGCAGTGAGCTGTGATTGCACCACTGCACTCTGGCCTGGACAATAGAGCAAGACCTTGTCTCATAAATAAATAAGTAAATGCATATTTGTCATTTCCAGTAAGCTAGTAAAAGCTATAGTCATTTTCTAAAAAAACAAAACAAACAAAAACAGTCTTATGTGCTTCAGGAAAACTTCTACTTGGGAGGAAGTCATGCTTTTAATTATTTTTACAGTGAAAAATCCCCAATAAAGTGAGGAGCTTGAGTTCGGGTTTGCCTACAGTTTGAGTTTAGAATCATACGTATTGATTTCCTTCAAGTGGGGCTCACTTGTAGATCCTCAGGGACCAAATCCATCCTTGTCCTTCCTACCTGCTCCTCCACACTAGGAAACCAGAGAGTTCTTAACATCACCCTCAATTCTTGCAGATGCATCCCTGGAGTGTTGGACTTGAAAACCTCCCAGTCCCTTCCATTTGCCCAGTGGCTTTGATACAGGCACCACCAGGGCTGGATCTTTTAGAGAGGCCCCTCAGTTTGGAATGAAAGCCTCCAGCTAACAGCAAGTGCTCACAGGACAACACAAGTGTAGTACTTCACTGCAAAGCATTTTGCATCCTTGAGCACTCAAGAGGTAACCTTAATGAGCACAAAATATTCATCTCTAATAAGAACATGCTGTCATAATCACCCTCCATGTGATAAATATCCTAGAGGTTTTCTCTTTGTTAGGTTAATGCTTTTCCACAAGATAATTTAACCAATTCTCTAAAAAATAATCACACGTTATCAGGCCCCAATATAGTAATATGATGTTGTGGGTTTTTTTTAATGTTTTGAATCTTGCCTTAAACAAATTCCATCCAAATAAATGCTCTCTTTTTTAGGTGGCACCAAAGCTTGTGTTGTTCATTGTAACCAAGCTCGCAGTTGGCTAACTCCTCATCTAACAGTATGTCTTCTGATTTCATTTGAGCAAAATTTATCATCCACAAGCAAAGACAAAAAATGTGTGAATGTCTAAAGCTTATGTAAATTAAGAGGCTATGCACGTTATTCCTAAAAATAGTAGATAATTATAGGCATTTCTTCCCCATACAATAATTATAGGCTTCCTGTCATCTTTTCTATTCTGTATAAGGTCACAGTAGTATTATACAAAATTTACAGTATGTTACAAGTTAAAAACACAATAATTAGCAACTGTGCATCTTCAGCACCAGTGATGAATGTTCACAGTAAAAGTTTTCAAAAAATGCATTATTTGTTTTATGTGGACAGTACACACTTAAATTTAATCATCAACTCCTGCTACCCAATACGCAATATTCTCTCACTGTTATAATGCTATTTGCCAAGTTCATAGTACACCCTAGGGCTGAATTCATCCTTAACGAAGAGACAGGAAGCCAAATCTCTCACCGTCATCTCAACCAGGTGCACCATATTATTTTAAATTTAATAATTCTGTTGAACATATTGAATGATAATGAGCAAGTTTAGAGAAAGTACCAAGGATTATTTTGACCATTATGATCAACATCTGATTCAGGGGAAAAAAATCTTCTCACTAAATAATGTAGGGAGTTCACAGGATTGCTTGCTATGAGTGTTATTTTTTTCCTCCTGCTTGTTTGTATCATTCATTCAAAGGGAAAAATGTTAGGGATATTATACGTCAGTGGATAAAAAAAGTAATTTTACAAAAAAGAGAGTTTATCCTCAGCTCTTAATTATCCATACTAATGGTAACAAAGAGCCACAGATAATACAAAATGACAGGACAGAGCTATCATTTCTGTTTTGCCTAAGGAAAAAGTCAGAGGGCCATATACCTCATTTTACGTTCCCCGGTTCTATCATGCTGTCAAAAATGGTTTAGAAAGGATAAAGAATTAGCAAGAATGGGGCAAGAGAAGGTTCCAGAGGCCCAGAATCCTCAATCACAAACCCCATTTGTGGTTACATGTATCATCTGGTTTGCTCAGTGGTTTCATACCTTGGACTATGAAGGGTTCTTCCCCAGTTTGCCATGCTGGGGCCTAGAAGATCACTGTAAACAGGAATGCTCGCCTCTAGGGCTGTGCCCCTCAAAGGTAATTCAGAACCCAGAGACCAGCATCCCAGCAGGAACTACGAATAGATGAGAGCAACCATTTGGCTTTGTGTTTAAAAACACCTGATTGACTGATGCCCATCTTAGCCATTTCCCTCCTGAGCGGAACAGTATGTATAGAAATTAAGACTATGGACTCCAGAGTCAGACTTTCTTGGTTCAGATCCCAATGCTACTCTTCAAGCTCTATGACCTCAGGTGTAACCTTTTTATGACTCAGTTTTCTCATCTATAAAATGGGGAAACTAATAATTGTGAGCATTAAAAGAATATATAAGTGAGACATATAACCATTGTGTGATTAAATGTCCCTCAGCCACTGAGACTTGCTGTGGCAATTGACCAGACTGCAATCCATTTGGAGCTACTACCTTGGAATCTTCTGCACAACAATGCCAAATCCCCACCGTCATGAAGGCAGTCTCATCTTTTTGCTGCTCAGTCCTTAAGAATAATGTAAAATTTGCCTCAAATTAAGAGCACAAGTTTTGGGATCAGGTAAGTCAACAACACACAAATTTCTCTTCAGCCAGGACCTCCATTCTGAGCTTTCAGCTAACCCATGCAACTGCCTGGTTGACATCTCCCCATGGATGTTTCTCCAGCCCTGCAAACACAACTGAACTCATTATCTTCCTTCACAAACCTGGTTCTCTTGCTCCCCTCCTCAATGAGAGATACCACTAGAAGAGGGTCATCCTTGACCTTCTTTTCCCTAAACTCTGACTGGCATTCAACCCATTAAGAGAAAAGACCCTTACTCATTTCCAGCATGCACTCCTCCCTTCTGCCTTCTCAACCATCTCCATGTCCATCTGGGGAAAAAAAAAAAAGCTGAACCCACAGCTCTAGAAAAGCTGACCCCACAGCTCTAGAATCAGAGCTCATGACTTGAGCTAAGTCAATCAGAGAATTCCATCTTTCTAGCTTCAATAATTTGCTCAGAAATGTGCATGAGATTTAAATTGGTCCAATTAGAGTGAGACTTGAGACTTTTGTTGAGAATGCTGGAACAAAGATGCTTTCTTTCAAATAGGTTGAAAAGAAAGAAGCATGTAGCCTTGGAGCCACTGGCAGCTACCTTGGGAGCATGGAGCATGGGGGAAGTCTCTTTAAGATAAAACACATATGGCAGAAGGTAAAATAGAGAGCCAAACAGAAAGCAGTCCCCTCGAGAGTTTACTGAGCTTTGCCTGAGCCCAGCCTCATCTCTACATATTGCAGTTATATAAGCCAGTAAGTCAGTACTTTTAAATCAGTTTCTACTACTTACAATTGAAAGCATTCCAAATGACTCCATCCATAGGTCTACCTACTAAATATTTCTAGAATGTGTTCACTTCCATCTCCTCCACCACCACCCTGGTCCAAACTACCACTATTTTCTACCTGAATTATTGCAATAGACTCATAATTAGTCCTCTTGCTTCCTTAGGTGTACCCCTTCCCACTCCATTCTATTCAAGTAGTCAGCATAATCTTTAAAAATATTTCAATATGATTAAATTGCTTCCCAGCATAAAGTCCTCTAATGACTTCTTGTTGGGATTAGGATAAAGTCCAAACCCTAACAAAGCCTTCCAGGCCCAATGTGACTTGGTCCCTTTCCCTCTTCTTCATCCTCTACTTCATCGTATCCAGGATGTGAGGATGTGTGAGTCCCTCTTGGTCTTGAAACTCCACATACAATTACCTTTTCGCAGTTCTTTTGGTGAAGACACACCATGTTCTTTTGTGCCTTAGGTCTTTTGTACACGCTGTTCCATTCACCTAGGCCACCCTCTCCCCCAGCCTACGACCACATCTTTCCAAGACCCTTTTGCCTACCTCACCCTTTGGATCTCGGTGGTGTTCTGCACAGAAGCCTCCAACAATAGGTCCCCTTGTCACATGCTCCTACTCCCCTCTGTGTCTCCCTCTCACAGCAGCATCACACTTCTAATTACTTATTTAACCATCTGCTTCCTCCACATCTGTCTCCTTCAATGGTATATCATCACCACCTAGCCCAGCACAGGTCTGAAACATAGCAGACACCCAATTAATGGTTAACGCAATTGAGATAAACACAAATTCTGTCTAAGCGACTTTTTAACTTTTTAACCCTGGGCAAGCTGCTTAACCTCCTTGAGCTTCTGTGTCTTCATCTTTAAAAAATGCAAATGATAATACCCACCTCACAGGGCTATTTGATGATTAAATTAAATATAATTGGGGCACATAGTAAATGGTGAACAAATTTCTAGTGTCTTAGTTAGCAGTCTCCAGAGAAACAGAGCCAAAAGGAAACACACACACACACACACCCCACACATACACCACACACACATACACACATATATATAGGCACTAGACCATGTACATATATATATGTTTTTTATATATATTATATATATATGTACAGAGAGAGAGAGAGAGAGAGAGATCATCGGAGTCAGCTCATGTGATTATGGAGGCTGAAAAGTCTCCATGATCCACTGTCTGAAAGCTGGAGACAGAGAAAAGCTGGGGGTGTAATTATTCAGTCATTCCATCTGAAGCCTGAAGTCCAAGTCCAAAGGCCCAAGAACCAGGGGAGCCTATGGTGAAGGCCTGCTCTGAGTCTGAAAGCCAAAAAACCAGGAGCACCAATATCTGAGAACAGGAGAAGACGGCTGGATGTTCCAGCTCAGCGAGTTGGAATTTGTCCTTCCTCTGCCTTTTTGCTCTACTTGGGCCCTCAGCAGATTGGCTGATGCCCACCTACACTGGTGAAGCTGACCTTCTTAACTCAGTCTACTGATTCAAATGCTATGCTTTTCTAGAAACACCCTTACAGATTGATATGGTTTGGCTGTGTCCCCACCCAAATCTCATCTTGAATTGGAGCTCCCATAATTCCCACGTGTTGTGGGAGGGACCCAGTGGGAGATAATTGAATCATGGGAGTGGTTTCCCCCATACTGTTCTCATGGTAGTGAATAAGTCTCATGAGATCTGATGGTTTTATAAGGGGAAACCCCGTTCACTTGGTTTTCATTCTCTCCTGTCTGCCACCCTGTAAGACGTGACTTTCAACTTCTGCCATGATTGTGAGGCTTCCCCAGCCATGGGGAACTGTGAGTTCGTCAAACCTCTTTTTCTTTAGTAATTACCCAGTCTTGGGTATGTCTTTATCAGCAGCATGAAAACGGATTAATATACAGATACATGCAGAAATAACATTTTACTAGCTGTCTGGGCATCTCTTAGCCCAGCCAAGTTGACACATAAAAGTAACCATCACATCTGGGGAGTAGGGTATCCCAAGTCAGGGATCTCTCAAGGTCTCGGGTGGTGAAAAAGAACCATAAGAATCAACTACTTTATAAAAGAATCTAAACTGAGGCTGGAGTGAAAGAGTGAGCTTCTACTGTGAAAGATTCCTTGAAAAGACCCCCCAAACAACTATGCCATTCGAAGGAACTGAAATAATTTGTAAGCAAAACACCAGGTGAATATAGTCAGCCCTTTATATCCAAGGGTTCCACGTCCTCAGGTTCAACCAACTGCAGATGGAAAATATTTGAGAAGAAAAAACACTAAAAAGTAATAATACAACAATAAAATATAATACAAATTAAAAATATAGTGTAACAACTATTTATATGGCATTTACATTGTATTAGGTATTATAAGTAATCTAGAGATGATTTAAAGTATATATGGGAGGATGTGTGTAGGTGATGTACAAACACTACGCTATTTTGTATGAGGAACTTGAGCATCCATGGATTTTGGTGTCCAAGGGCAGTTCTCTAAATAATCCCCTGTAGATACCGAGGGATGACTGTATGCACATCATGATTCCATACATACATCTGGAAGGAGAAAGCTTGGGTTTTAGTTTGTTGTCTTAATATACTTTAAATTTATCAATATTATTCTTGAATATGAATAAAACAAGTTGTCATTTTAAGAACAAGAAAATGATTAATCGTGCCAAATTAATACTTTGTACTTTAGGAGAAACTAATTGGTAAACTGTCATGCTTACCCTTGTAAATAAATGGCAAGAATGATTAGCTCCTGGTCTCTGTAACAGCACCTCAAAATGTGAAGACTGAACTTCTGTCCTGGGGTACTTTACCAAATTTTAAAGTCATAATAAATATGCCATTTATCCTCCCCATGCGTTCAATTATATCTTACCTCAAACTGAGCACTGCATTAAGAAACTTATCTGCAGTCTCTAGTTTTATTCAATTCTCAAACTCTAAAGTAGGTGTCATCATTTACATTTTACAGATGAAAAAGCTGGCCGGGCGCGGTGGTTCACACCTGTAATCCCAGCACTTTGGGAGGCCAAGGCGGGTGGATCACCTGAGGTCAGGGGTTCAAGACCAGCCTGGCCAACATGGTGAAACCTCATCTCTACTAAAAATACAAAATTAGCTGAGCTTGGTGGTGCAAGCATGTAATCCCAGCTCTGGAGGCTGAGGCAGGAGAATCGCTTGAACCTGGGAGATGGAGGTTGCAGTGAGCTGAGATCATGCCATTGCACTCCAGCCTGGGCAACAAGAGCGAAACTCTGTCTCAAAAAAAGAAAAGAAAAAGCTGAGGCCTTAGTTC
Organism: Pongo pygmaeus; assembly: GCF_028885625.2. NCBI lineage: Eukaryota > Metazoa > Chordata > Mammalia > Primates > Hominidae > Pongo > Pongo pygmaeus. The sequence goes on along the minus strand of NC_072373.2, from coordinate 139,282,244 downwards.
TGTCTGACTCCAATACACAACCTCTTTCTTCATAGCATTTCTGATTTGTGATTAGGTTTACTGCATGCTTGTTTGTTTAACATCCTCACCAAATTGTAACTTCCTTAAGGGTAGGCGCCTTGTTTGTTTTTTCTACCCTTTTGCAAGAGCCCAGAATGGTGCCTGCTATATATTTGTTGTTTGTTGTTCAATATTTATTTATTGAATACATAAGTGAATGGACACTTTGATTTGACAGAGTAATTAGATGAAAATTCGGTATTTGAAATAAAACAATACATAAGTTAAACTAAACATCCAGGAAGGCTTGGTTTCTCTGTAGCCCACTGGTATTTAAATACCTGAGAACCGATTAGGGATATGCCGACAGCCTATTAAAGAACCAGTGCTCAATGTTTAAAGACCTGCTTTCCCTCAAGTCCTGAACGGCTGTTTGGTTTCCGCAGAGCATCCTCTGTTGAGCTGCAAGGCCCTCATTTGTATTAGAAGTGAGAGCTAGTTCGAAAGTCAACTTAGATGGGACAAATATGTTCTTTTGACTTAATGATATAACATTTTATCAGCCACATAAAAAATGAAATATATGTGTTCATTTGCTGTTTGAGGAGCTTTTTCGACGTGTATGCAGGAGCTATGTCAGCTGCTAACTGGTGATCCTTTTTTGACACCCTTTCCCAAGAGTATTGCATAGATAAACATACTCTATTTGAACAACACCAGCGACAGCAAAATTGCTTGCTTGTCTCTAAAAAGACTCTAATAATGTGCACCAAGGGAGAGGCCCATGGTCTGACAGAATTTTTTTTTCCCCAGTGTAAACCATAAAATCCATTTCAATAGCCAGAATAAAGCAGTTTAAAGTGCATCCCTAGTTAATTACATCCAAAGAGTAATAATAAAATCAACTATTAAATTTTAGAACTTCCTCTTTAAAGTATTAAATATCTGGGAACTGCAATGCAGTTAAATTTCTCTCAGAACAATGCTTTCCGTTGCTTAGGCTGGCCCCTAAGAATACTTATGCAAACTCTTTTGGTGTGCTAGAGAGTGTGTTTTTCCTGTGAAGAAATATTTCCAATAAACCCTTGTTTCTGCCAGATGTCTGTGGCTTATTAAATAACCAGTAGTGGAACAGGTACATTCACTTAATAAGAGGATATCACTGAGTCACAAATCTTCTATAATAATTGACAGTACATGACCAAAAATAATTGTAAAACCAAAACTAAAATGTTTGTGTCCTAATACCGTATTTGAAGCCTTGACTCAGTTGCCTCAGCAGGTTTCAATCCAGACATTGCCTGGCCTTTAAAATTTGGCCCTTGATAATGTCAACCCACATCAATGGGAAGGGCACTTGTGACTCATTGAAGCACAAGTCTGTGCTAGACCAGGATGAAAGAACTGAGTTCTGCAGAAATCATCCAGGAAGGAGTGACTTTGGCTCCCGGCACATGGTTTGATTAGGTAACTAGGAATCTGCTCCATTTGGTAACTTCACTCCCAGATATAAGAAGGATTAATCTTCTGGGGGAGAAGAATTCAGAATGTGATCTTCCAACGCTGAAGGCAGTGGCTGCTGACATTTATCTACCTTAGTGCAATTTATTTTGCCTCAACTTCCCACTTGAAAAGCTGATTCTCTGTCTCTGTGAATAAAGTGGAGAGTGAGGACTCCTTCCTAAAGAGGGACTACAGCATGTAGGTCACATGGAAGCCAGCCTACTGGCTTCTCAGGGATCCTAGAGGAGAATGGAAAATTTATCGCCCTCTTCAAAGACAGAGATTCCATTCTGGGAGCACTTTGCTGGGCAACGTTAGAAAATAGTTGTGTCTACAAACTCACTAGATTGCGGAGCAGATAATAGGCTGAACTTAGATCACAAGGCAGTCTACCTGGAAACATCTCTGGCAAATAGCCAACAGAAGCCTACAAGACAAGGGGAAGCAGAAATGATGTCATGGGCAGGATCCTTACAGTCATCATGCATCCTTCCAGTGGGCCTCATTTGCCTGCCTCTGAAAAACCAAATGCAAATAAATATCAGAGCATGTTCATGAGAGCAAAAGAGGCTGCCACCTGCCCCAAGGCCCCTGGGGAGGGAGAATGCAGGTACCCACTGCATCTTCTCAGACACTGGACATGAGGCTTAGGGCGTTCCCAGGGGCAGAGCAGAAGTGGATGGCCATTTATAGGGTTTCACTCTGGGGCCAGATGCTTAACTAAACAATCTAAAAAAAAGATTCATAGTTGTAATTACGTTCTTTCTTTACAAAGAAAATAACTGAGCTAATGCTATATCCAGGACAATTCTTGGGAAAAGAGAAAAGGAAGGAAATTTGTCCTTAAGCAGTCACTGCCTAAACTCTCAATTAAACATTTATTAAGAACATAATACATGGCCAGGCCTGTAATCCTAGCACTTTGGGAGGCCAAGGCAGGTGGATCACTTGAGGCCAGGAGTTCGAGACCAGCCTGGCCAACATGGTGAAACTCCGCCTCTACTAAAAAAATACAAAAAAAAATAAAAAATAGCTGGGCGTAATGATAGGCACCTGTAATCCCAGCTACTTGGGCGGCTGAGATGGAAGAATCACTTGAACCCAGGAGGCGGAGGTTGCAGTGAGCCGAGATCATGCCACTGCACTCCAGCCTGGGCAACAGAGGAAGGCTCTGACTAAAAAAAAAAAAAAAAAAGATGAAATGTTTAAATGCTCCTGCATTCTAGGGACATTATCAACTGGTCACGTTCACAAATAAATGCCATTCATTTGTGCCAGCTGCTATAACAGCACAGATAGATACAAGGAAGGCACATAGGGAAGATCGGTACCTTGATGAAGGAGCTCATGGAAGGCTTCATTGAGGAGGAATCATTTAAATTGACTCTGAAAGGATCAATCTAGATGTTTACCAGAAGGACACAGGATGAAGTAGGTAGTGTTCTAGGAAGAAATAACTCAGGCAAGGTACAGTTTAAAACATCTCAGGTGTTTATTATCTAGAAGTTCCATATGGCTATAGTGAGTCTAGAGGGGTGTGCCAATATGTGTCTGCACATGGGGTTTTGTGTGGGCTGCCAGATTGGGAAGGGGAAACTCTGTAGGAATTGGACCTCATATGGTCCAACATGAAGGAGCATACATGAAAGACCTTGTATTCCAAGATAAGTGATTTGAATTCAATCCTGTAAGTAACAAAGAGTCATGAAGGACTCTATGTAGACCAAACCTGGGCTTTAGAAAGATCACTAGGATGCCGACATGCTGACAAATGGGTTGCATGGGGCCCAACTTGGCAGCAGAGACCAGTTGGGAAGCCATTCATTTATCCATGTATTTTTGAGCACTGATGATGTACTAGGCACCTTGCAGATGCACCTTGAGACAGCAGGTGATTGATTAGGATGGTGATAAGGATTAAGGTGAGAGATTTAGGAGCATCCACAGAACCTCTCGCTGTAGCATGTGAGGAGTGTAGTGGGCTTGGGAGATTTCTGTCCTCATCCTCATCATGTAACAATACTTGCTTTCAGGAAAAGTCTAACAAACCCTAAGGGTTAGTAGGTTATTCCTCCCAGAAATGTCTGTCTTGAAGCAGTAATTAGAAGCCTTGAGTCATTGAAAGGAAGTCCTGATGGCAAATTTCCAGGATCTGGGTAGGAAGGTACTCTTTAATTAGGATCTCCTCCATGTAAAAGGGCATCTGCTCCACCTCTTAGGCCAACGCTGGATTCAAGGCACAGCAGTGAATAACTAGTGTATTTTAGTGCCCTTGCACCATGAGCCCAGTCTCCCAGGTCCCAGAAGTCCTTTCTCATACACACACACACACACACACACACACACACGTAGTAGTCATGCAGGATCCTTATCCCGAGAAATTTCTTTCCATCACAGAATTAAATATTTCTGCCCAGGAAGACAACATGCTTTACAAAGGCAATTCCAGAAATCTTTCAGTTGTCTCATTATAAAGGCAGATCCATGTCAGGTGCTTCCTAAGAAGGCAAACTGTTCTTCTTGGAGTGAAAATGATCTCAGGATTTGAAGATTCGGGTGTGAACTGACTCACCTTCCTTCTTCTCCACCTCAAAATCTCTCACTGTCATATCTTTCCTACCAGTCTCTCAGCCCCTCCTGAGTCTAAGCCCTTTTTTCACTTGTTCTCTAGATAGTGGCATCTTCTCCTTCAGGAACTGCTTTTTAAAAACATTTCTCTCATTTCATTTTTTTCTTTTATTTTTATTCTTTTTATTTTCCCTATTTTTTAAAATTTTCTCTCTTGCTTTCATCTTCCTCTTCTCCCTCTCCACTGAGTCCTTCTGTTCCATCTACAACCTTGTTTGTCACCCCTACCCTCCTTTCAAACCTGTCATCCCTCAAGTTCCTATCAAGTCATTCTCCTGCCATTCAACGGAGTTCTGTTCCTCACCTCCCATATCCTCGTATATTCTCTCCATGAGATATTGCTCCCACCCAGCTACCATGTACCCCACCCCCAGCTCTCCTGAAACCACTTCCCTAAAGGTTGTTGATGACTTTCCTATTGACAGATTTAACTACAGTACTAGTGGTCTCTAGCAGGTGAAAATAGCATGGATTTTAAGACATCTGGGATTTGCCATGTCGCCAAATAAGTGATATTTGTAAAGCACGTAATGGCTCTGTGCCTGTTTTGTCTTCTACAAAATGGGCATAATAATGATCTTGACCCTCTCTATCCCACTGAATTGAAATGAGATGTATGTAAGTGAATTTCATAAACTATAAATTGCACTTAAATTATTAGTCATTATTATTGTCATGCTCATATATGTACATATATGCATATATACATATATATGATACATACACACACACACACACACACATATATATATAAAAGAATTGGCTCACACATTATGGAGGCTAACTTCCACAATCTGCTGTCTGCAAGCTGGAGACCCAGGAAAGCTGGTGGTGTAGTTCTGAGAATCAGAGGTCTGATGGTATAAGTCACAGTCAACAGCAGGAGAAGACTAATAGCTCAGCTCAAGTAGTCAGGCAGAGAGTGAATTCCCTCTTCCTTGGCCTTTTTGTTCTATTCAAGTTGTCAGTGGCTTGACTAATGCCCACCTACATTGGAAATGGCAATCTGCTTTACTCAGTCCACCAATTCAAATGCTAATCTCATCCACAAACACCCTCAAAGACACCCAGAAATAATGTTTAATCTGGGTACCCCATGTTCCAGTCAAATTGACACATAAAATTAACCATCACAGTCTCTAATGAATGTTAATCAGCCCTCACTTGCCCAGCTCTTTCTGAAATGTTTGCTGGAGAAGTAGTATGATTGCTTGCTAGACATTCTGATTGTCATGAAATACTAATGGTCACTTCCTGGCATCCCCTCATTGCATGTTATAAAAGGCAGATACCACACAAGCCAGACACAAAGCCTCAGGGACATACAGCTGGTCTCTCAAGGTTATCTTATCTCTAAACACAAAGACTCAACCCAGCACTCAACCCAGCCCAAAGTCAGCAAAAAGCCCCAGGGTTACTACAACAATCATGTAGATCTCACTTCCCAAGGACCCAGCCAGGCCACAGCTCACAAATAAATTACACAGGTGTTTTGTTGTGTCCCTTGGAGGGCCACACCCTTTGAAAGTTGGAGTTTGAGGGAAGAGGATGGTGAGCAAGGTCAAGCACACGAGGAGAATTTGGTTCCTGGCCTCAGACATCTCATCAGTGTTGGAAAGACAAGGGAAACAGGATCACTGACCCAATCACTGCTGGAGCCATGGCTAATAGGTATGACGCCATTGAGAGCTGCTGTGGGCATGTGGGAATGAGAATGCTCTTGGTAGGCCAGAGTTGTCAAGGAAGGCATGAGGGAAAAGGCAGGATTTCAAATCAGTCTTGAAAGAAGAGAGAGGTTTCCAGGCTTGGACAAGAGCATAAAAGAAAGATGAGTGTGGTGAAGAATAGTAAAGTCTACCTTGGCAGGGAGGGCAGCAGGAGATCAAGCTGTATAAATAATATGGAACCAGATATGGCTGCTTGTGTGATAGGATTAATTTAACAAGAAATCAAACTGCTTATGATCTTGATGAGTAAAAGAATGAGGAAAATGTCCTACGAAGATTAATTTGGTGACAACGAATTACAGGAAAAAGAAATGAAAGCAGGGGTACTAGTTAGGACACTATTAGAGAAATGTAGTAGTCCAGATAAGTTAGAACAGAGACCAGAGAGAGCAAGGGGCATATCTCAGAGACACTTCAGAAGACTCAAATGTCCACTTTATATTAAGCTATATCCCACAGTTCAGTTCTGTTCTCTTGAGGACTGGGAACAACTTGCCAAGAGGGATAACTATTTCAATGTAGAGAACCGAGGCAGATAAATTCACATTCTTCAACTAAAAAATTGGGGGATTTGTTTTTTTCTGATGGACTATTTGGGAGAAAATTCTTAATTTGTCCCTTTCTACACATTTAAATGCAGCTCACAGATTATCATGAGGTTGAGATGAAAACGTAATGTTTTTAACACCCAATCTTGTAGTCAGTTGAGATATGGTACTGGGTTATGTGTTCAATCCCAGCCTAACAGGTAATAATAACCAATATTTAAATATAGTTACCTCACTCAATATTCATGACAACCCTGTAAAGTTAATATTAGTATTATGTGAATCAATATTATTTCTATTTTATTTAGAGAGGTTAAGCTACTTTCTAAGATCACTCATTTAGTAAGAAATAGAACACGAATTTGAATTCAGGTCTTTTGACTTCAAAGCCCATGCTCTTTTCCCCACATCATTGAATTTCCAACACTGCAAAGCAGAGGTTTGTTCTCTTTAAAGAATCGGAATTAAAGGATCAGAATTTTAGGTGTTTGTTCTCTTTAAAGGATCAGAATTTTAGGATATAGGCTGATGAGTCTTGACATTTCCTTAATGTAACAAGTTAAGTCTTTATTTAAGAGATAGAACAACCTGTGATTTTCTTCCATTGGTGGGCTAGACAGATAATAAAAATGATAGCAAAGGTTATTAAAATTTATATGGAGACTAGCATAGATTGGAATAACTACAAAGTGAATTCTTTAAGCTGCTATAGAAAGGTGGTGAAATAGTACAATATGAAAAAAAAAACCTCTTCTTTAGCTTCAGATACCTAAATATGTCATCAAAAGACTGCTCAATTCTCAAATGCTAGTATTTTCTGACTCCTCTAAACCTATTCTTAATGCAAAATATCAAAGTCAGCGGGATAGTAGGTGTCCCGAAATGTCTTAATTCAGAGAATTAGTGTTAACTGAGCCTGATTAGCTCCATTTATCTCTAATTAATTACCTTTATCTAATTAGACACTTTGTTTCCAGTAGACATGGAGTCAAGTAGACTAGATTATTAGTGTAGTCATTGTGCCTTTACAAAATCCTGAAATTAATGAAACGTGCAAAAGAATCTGCAGTTCTAATTGCACAGGTGTTGCCTTATGGCAAAGCTTTATCATCTGATTACACCAAGGGGTTATTAGTGACTTTTTATATAGAGGATGAGCCTATGAAATGTACCTTAGCAACAGCTCATTAGTTTAGGGTTGTTACTGTATTATTTATTACAGTCAGCCTTCCCCATTATCTAGATTGATTCATGGACCTATATATTTTTCCTCTCCTCTGTGCAGAAAAGATAAAATAAACCATCGTTATGAAGAGTCCAGATGCAATGTGAAAAAATGCAAAATGTGTTCATCAGCTACAATTTGACTCTTTAAAACAGAAAGCTCTAAAGATGAGATCAGAATCAAATTTATGGTTATTTTCCATGGGAAAAGAACCAATTTAAAATTACTGAGGAGTATGGAATGATTCATACCTGTGATCCAAAAAAAATGTGGCTGCCCTAATATCTTCACATAACTGAACTGGCATACCAACGTATGTGGAAGACAAAAGCAAACTGTTTTTACATTAAAATATCTCTGGATTTATTTTTACTCATATCTTCCCAAAATGGATTGGCAAAGCATGATCTCTATATGTGTTCATCCACAACATTTATTTTAAAATCCATCTCATGCTTTAGTTTTGGCAATTTTTTTCTTAAGGATGTGTTACCAGATGGAGAAAACTAATAAATTATACAATCTAGCTTCGCTGAAAAAGCAAGATTTCAATAACTACTTACAAAAATGAAAAGTGCTTTTTCATGGCAAGGTTAGATACCTGCAAAAGACTGAAATAGCTCAACTTTTACCTTTTCTATTTCTTTCCTTGGAACTACTTGAAGAAGCACTGTTTTTCACAATCATAATAAGAGTAATTAAACAGCTAGAAGCAAATTTAGCCATAATCCTATTCCAACATACAAACATGTTTATTACAACACAGTAATTCCTTTAAATAATTTGTCAACATAAATATGTCAAATGGGTTTTAAAATCATTTCTCTCCCTGTTCCCCAACACAAGAAGTCCTCTGGCGCTATGAGCTATATATTGCTGTTCACTTACTGCTGAATCCAAACTAGTGAAATGATAACGGGTAACTATTATACAGAGCATGACAACTAATTTGAGTGGTAATAATGAATATTTAATGATCCTCCTTTCAAGCATGAACATATAACTTTTCATGTATGCCTTACCAAAATTATAACCATTAATCTAGAATTTATAGTTGCAACTGAGAATAATAGCCAGGAATTATAGATTATGGCCAAGTCAGAATATTGCATAAATATTCTGTATGAACACAAACACAGGGGAATGTAGGAAGCCCCAGCCCTGTTTTCATTCAATCCAAGTCCTCTCCTTGAACTGTATGGAAGTTGTGTGATAAGCAGAGATTTGAATCCAGTCATTAAGATGCTATTATTTCTACCAAGAAATAAGTACAATAGCCAAGGTCTTTTTCACTCTTTACTAGCCCACATTTTGTAAACAAAAGTAACATGCATATAAAAATTTGTCCCCTATAGGAGTAATATTTTTAGAATGCTCTATTTAAATCCAGAAAAGAGTGAACATCAAATTTGTCAGAAATGCAGAATTTTTACACCTTAAATTTCATTGTTTAAATATGTGCTTAGTTTTCCCAGTGTGTTCCTTTATCAGAAACTACAATGTGACTTTGGGAAAAAGAAAGAGAAAGATCTGAAAAATGCAAGAAGCACTTTAAAATAGGCTTTTTTCACGGATGGAAAATATCTTTGGTTAAATTTCCAATTTATATCACTCCTGATATCTCAATATCTGAACAATTTCACATGCCTGTGATGTTGCACAGAAACACGTCTGCCTCTTTTGCTGATTAGAATTGCTTCCTTGTTACAGGGTAGTTGAAAACCAGTGCCATTGCAGTTACAAATACGCAGTTCTACATCAAATCCCAGCGCTCGTTATTAATTAATTGTTTTAAAAGGAGTGTGCTTATAAAATTCAAAAGGGGGAAAAAAGTCTAATAACGAGGAAAAGAGAAGCAAGTAGAATCTGAAGTTTCTCCCAGTTGTGACCCTCTTTATCAGAAATTATGTGTCCAGATGAATGGCGTACCATGCTGGCACCAAGCTCATCAACATGGTCTGCCTCTTTAGGACTCCAACATACAGGCCAAAGGTGGCGTGTGTTGGGGCACATTCTCCAACTGCGTATATACTTGCCGAATACATTTCTAACTGAGCAGGTGTTCCTGACTAAAACCAGGGCAAGATCAAATAAGAAAAGGAAATTACAAATG